>NC_052944.1:5395593-5492202 GCF_013358895.1 Oreochromis aureus
AGAAACATGAAAACTTCGTTAACAGTAAAGTTAATTTAGGCGTAAACAAAGAGGCAAACATACTTAAGTAGAAGGACTGATGTTTGTGTTAAAATACCCTCTTAAAGCTGAAATACTGATTCAACTTCTTTAGTCAAGTAAAGGTAAAAGAGTCCAGGCTCTGAAATGTACTCACAGTGTTAAAGTAAAAACTCCATCTTTGAAGGAAATTTCTGCCAGTTTTTGTGCAAAGTTACCTGAACTTCTACCTCCAACATTAATATGAGAAAATTATCTGAACTTTTATTCTAATGAATTTAATCAGCTTGAACATTTTGTAGCACAAAAGTAGAAAAACCCCAAAGGGAATAAAAAACAGCTCCGTTTGCTGTTGCCTGCATTGTAGATGGTGGCTTTGCCTCAACACCTAAACAGGAAAATGAGTTTAGTCAAGTATTAAAGTGGGATTGAAGAGGTCAGGAAACCAGAGATCAGGTGTTGTGGTGCAGCATGGTCACAAGAATCATTTAGAAATAAAATATTTTCTCTTCTAGATTTTTTTGCACACAGTCTGATGTGCTGCTGCTCTGAGGTTTACTGCTCTCTGTGTACTTAGAAAACTGTGAGGTACAAGTAGATTTGACACAAGTTATAATGGCTGATTTCCATATAACGGTGGAATACAGGGACTTAATCGTTAAGTAAGAATAAAGTTTGAAGCCTAATCTTGAAAGTAGAGATAGTGTCTGTCTCCTGAATCCAAACTGGAAGCTGGTTCCACAGAAGAGGGGCCTGAAAACTGAAGGCTCTGCCTCCCATTCTACTTTTAAATACTCTAGGAACAACAAGTAAGCCTGCAGTGTGAGAGCGAAGTGCTCTAATAGGGTGATATGGTACTACAAGGTCATTAAGAGAAGATGGGGCCTGATTATTTAAGACCTTGTATGTGAGGAGCAGGATTTTGAATTCTGGATTTAACAGGAAGCCAATGAAGGGAAGCCAAAACAGGAGAAATCTGCTCTCTCTTTCTAGTCCCTGTCAGGACTCTTGCTGCAGCATTTTGGATTAACTGAAGGGAGTTTTTAGGACATCCTGATAATAATGAATTACAGTCGTCCAGCCTGGAAGTAATAAATGCATGAACTAGTTTTTCAGCGTCACTCTGAGACAGGATATTTCTAACTTTAGAGATGTTGGACAAAAGGAAGAAAGCAGTCTTACATATTTGTTTAATATGTGCATTGAAGGACATGTCCTGGTCAAAAATGACTCCAAGGTTCCTCACAGTGTTACTGGAGGCCAAGGTAATGCCATCCAGAGTAAGAATCTGATTAGATACCATATTTCTAAGATTTTCAGGGCCGAGTACAATAACCTCAGTTTGATCTGAATTAAGAAGCAGAAAGTTAGCGGCCATCCAGGTCTTTATGTCTTTAAGACATTCCTGCAGTTTAACTCATTGGTGTGTGTTACCTGGCTTCATGGACAGATAGAGCTTCGTGTGCTATGTCTTCTGATGATGCTGCCTTGGTGATTTCAACATCCATGTCTGCTGTGACTCTAAACTTCTGGTCAAGGACTTTTTAAATATTATTGACTCTTTTAACTTGACCCAGTGGGTTACTGGTCCCACGCATGAAAAAGGTCACACACTAGACTTGGAGCTTTCCCACGGGCTGGATGTGTGCATCACTGAAATGTCTGAGTTGGGCATCTCCGATCATTTTCCTGTGTTGTTCACTGTAATGTTGCGCTGCTCTGTAGATAAGCCGTGCGCCTCAGCGCGTAAAAAGCGAGCACTTAATGCTCTGACAGCGCTGCTTTTTCTGCTGCCTTCATGGACTCTGGAATAATGAACTCCAGCTGTTAAAGTGTTGAGGACCTTTCGGACACTCTTCGTTCTACCTGCACTGATATTTTGGACTCTATTGCTCCGTTCAGGACTCTGCGCACTAAGCATTTATCAGAGCTGTGGTTGAATGAACATACGCGCTCCCTCAGACGTGACTGTAGACGCGCCGAAAGGAGATGGAAAAAGGACAGATTGTATGTTTCTCTACAGATTTTAAGGACTTTCTGTCTTTCTTACCAAGAAGCTGTAAAAACTGCAGACACAGTTTGTCTTAAACTTAGTGTCAGTAAACAGTCACAGGCCTCAGGTACTTTTTAATGTCCTCAATCGTTTTCTTCCTTCACGTGATAATGTCGGAGTCATTTCTTCACCAAGTATTTGTGATGATGTTTTAGCATTTTTAACAACAAGGTTCTATCTATTAGGGCTCTTGTCTCGCCGACTGCTGCCTCAGTCCGAGTCTTTCTCCTGTGTGCTCAGCTGTCTTAGAGCAGTTTGATCCCGTCTCCCTTAATGACTTGACTGCGGTAGTTTGTAACCTAAGATCATCACACTGCCCCTCTGATTGTCTCCCCCAACTACTCTTCCAAGGATTGTCAGGTTGGAGATTGGCCTATAATTAGCTAAGACAGCTGGTCTAGGGATGCTTTTTAAGTAAAGGTTTGACTACAGCCAGCTAGGGATGGGTACCGTTTAGATTTGAAAACCTGCTGAATCAGAATCAGTTGCTGATGATGGCTTTTTTCTTTTACATTAATCATGTATAATCTTAACTCCAAGTGAACATAGACTTGATTGAAGTAACTCAGATCAGCCAATTCAAAATGTTAATTCAATCAACTCTGAGTTTATGGCTAGACTCAGTTTGTTGGCCCTGCACCTTAAAACTATTCCCTGTTGGTCCCTCATGTTTTTTGGATATTGTTTTCACATCTTATGTCACGGCTAGCGGGGCGAGCCATGTTGAATTTAATAAAGGACCCAAGATGCCGACACTGCTGTGAAGTGAGTGAGCTTTATTGAAACGGTGAAGTGCAGTGGAGATGGCCTGTGCAGAAGCTAAGATAACCTCTACTGAAAAAACTAAAGGACTAACCTGAAACCTTAAACGGAGACACGGGGAGATAACACAGATGAACCAGCAACAAGCAGGAGAAAACAAAGGGCTCATATACACAAAAGAGCCATCAGGGAATGAGAAAAGGGAGACACAGCAGGATTAACTGGACACAACCAGACAAGGGGAAGCAAAACTAGACACTAACGTAGGACATGGCTCTGTCAAAATAAAACAGGAAGTGAACACAGAGACACAATACTAACACAGTACAGAGGGAACACAGAAACCAAAACCTCAGAACTAGAAAATCTTAATCTGAATGAAATTGTAACAAAAGACAATAAGAATCAAAACAAAAGCACTGAGTCCACAGACTCGGGACAGACATCGACTCAAACTGTGGTCATAAATATTTTGTAAATCAGACTGTGTAGTTGTGAACTGAGTTTTGTAACATTGTGAAACAAAATATCTGAAAAGTTTATGTTTTTGCGTTCATTGATTTGTGTGTGTAAAAATGTAAAAAGTGTAATAAACATTAGAACTACTTTTGCTGACACAAAGTTTGGCGAGCACTGCAAGTTGTCCCTTTAAACCAGTCACTGATATAAAGAGAGCAGCTTGTTCCAGGGCATCTGAGCATGGAGGCAAAGCTTTATGCAGGAGATGGTAAGAGCTGTTGGGACTAAAGAAACTGAGCAGAAAACTACAGACATCTGGAAACTGAGTTGTTAATTCTCAGTGGGATCACCAGGACTAGCAAAGCTTCACCATGACAGTCATCTGATTGACTGAACCCATCCAAACATCACTTCATGGACCTTTAGCTTGTGTCTGTGTGTGGACAGACATAACATGAGCTAATTATTCATTACTCCTCCACAGAGTGGAGCAGGAGAGAGCCGAGGTTTCCACTGGTCAGTCTGCACAGCAACATCAAACACACCTGGACTCTGTGGTTATGGTTTGTAGTACTACGTTTACATTTGTTCTTTTCAGTCACCTCTATGCTGCACTTTGTGGACCAGAGGATTGTCAGTGTGTCCAACATAAATCAGAGTTTGGGCTCCATGATTTCAGTCAGATTGGGGTGACTGTAGCTCAGGAGGTGAGCAGGTCAGCTACTAGTCAGAAGGTTTGTGAATCAAACCCTGGCTGGCAAATGTACTGGGTAACGTACTAAACCCAAGCTGCCCTCTGATGCATCCATCAGAGTGTGAAAGAAAGTATTTAAGCACAGAACAATGTGCTTGGTTGAATGAGGCATGTTGTATAAAATGCTTTGTGTGCACAGAGTATCACAGAGAGCTGTATAAGAACCAGTCCATTTACCACTGGGTAATTCATGTAGTCTTCTTTTCCAGCGGCTGGAGGAAAACATCACCATGTTTGTGAAGAATGAGCTGAAGAAGATCCAGAAGCTTCTGAGTCCAGATCACCCAGAAACCTTAAAGAGCCAGATGGAGGATGAGGAGATGTTTGAAGGTGAGGATGAAGATGAAAGAAAGAGCTGCAGAGAAGCATTTCTGAAGATCACACTCCACTTCTTGAGGAGGCTTAAGCAGCATGAGATGGCTGACCGTCTGCAGAGCAGTAAGAGAATTTCTCTAAAGACTGAATATTGATCTTTCCTAATAGCTCAAGAAATGGACCAATAGACATTCATCCTTTCAGGGTACTGAAAGGCTGTGATATTTATTGTATAATAATTAATTCTTCTGAATTTCTTACCTTCAGAAATATTTGCTTCACTCTGTAAACGTGAACTTAAAGCCCAACTGAAGAAGAAGTTCCAGTGTGTGTTTGAGGGCATCGCTAAAGCAGGAAGCCCAACCCTTCTGAATCAGATCTACACAGAGCTCTACATCACAGAGGGAGGGACTGCAGAGGTCAATGATGAACATGAGGTCAGACAGATTGAAACAGCATCCAGGAAACCAGACAGAGCAGAAACAACCATCAGACAAGAAGACCTCTTTAAAGCCTCACCTGGAAGAGACGAACCAATCAGAACAGTGCTGACAAAGGGAGTGGCTGGCATTGGGAAAACAGTCTTAACACAGAAATACAGCCTGGACTGGGCTGAAGACAAAGCCAACCAGGACATCCAGTTCATATTTCCATTCACTTTCAGAGAGCTGAATGTGCTGAAAGAGGAAAAGTTCAGCTTGGTGGAACTTGTTCATCACTTCTTTAATCAAACTAACCGATCAGGAATCTGCAGGCTTGAAGACTTCCAGGTTGTGTTCATACTTGATGGTCTGGATGAGTGTCGACTTAATTTGGACTTCAACAAAACTAAAATCCTGACTGACCCTAGAAAGTCCACCTCATTGGATGAGCTGCTGACAAACCTCATCAGAGGGAACCTGCTCCCTTCTGCTCGCCTCTGGATAACAACACGACCTGCAGCAGCCAATCAGATCCCTCCTCAGTGTGTCGACATGGTGACAGAGGTCAGAGGGTTCACTGACCCACAGAAGGAGGAGTACTTCAGGAAGAGATTCAGAGATGAGGAGCAGGCCAGCAGGATCATCTCCCACATCAAGAAAGCTCGAAGCCTCCACATCATGTGCCACATCCCAGTCTTCTGCTGGATCACTGCTACAGTTCTGGAGGATGTGCTGGAAACCAGAGAGGGAGGACAGCTGCCCAACACCCTGACTGAGATGTACATCCACTTCCTGGTGGTTCAGGCCAAAGTCAAGAGTATCAAATATGATGGAGGAGCTGAGACAGATCCACACTGGAGTCCAGAGAGCAGGAAGATGGTTGAGTCACTGGGAAAACTGGCTTTTGATCAGCTGCAGAAAGGAAACCTGATCTTCTATGAACCAGACCTGACAGAGTGTGGCATCGATATCAGAGCAGCCTCAGTGTACTCAGGAGTGTTCACACAGATCTTTAAAGAGGAGAGAGGACTGTACCAGGACAAGGTGTTCTGCTTTGTTCATCTCAGTGTTCAGGAGTTTCTGGCTGCGCTTCATGTCCACCTGACCTTCATCAACTCTGGACTCAATCTGCTGGAAGAAGATCAAACAATTTGGAAGGTGTTTCAAACAAGAAAATCTTCAAAGAAATACTTCTACCAGTGTGCTGTGAACAAGGCCTTACAGAGCCCCAATGGACACCTGGACTTGTTCCTTCGTTTTCTCTTGGGTCTGAAGACTAATCAAACTCGTTTGCAAGGCCTGATGACACAGACAGGAAGTAGCTCACATACCAATCAAGAAGCAGTTCAGTACATCAAGGAGAAGCTCAGTGAGAATCTGTCTGCAGAGAAAAGCATCAATCTGTTCCACTGTCTGAATGAACTGAATGATCGTTCTCTAGTGGAGGAGATCCAACAGTCCCTGAGATCAGGACGTCTCTCCACAGATAAACTGTCTCCTGCTCAGTGGTCAGCTCTGGTCTTCATCTTACTGTCATCAGAAAAAGATCTGGATGAGTTTGACCTGAAGAAATACTTTGCTTCAGAGGAGGCTCTTCTGAGGCTGCTGCCAGTGGTCAAAGTCTCTAAAACAGCTCTGTAAGTTATAAAGTTTTTATTATTTAATTTGGTTGGTATGTTATGGAAAAACACACTGCCATCAACTTCTGTTTTGTTTTTGTCAAAATCACTGGAATATAATCACTGTACCTTTATATACACGTGACTTGTATTAATGCTGCTGCCCTCTTGTGGCTAAAGTGTAATTATGTTATGGTTATTAGGGAGGATTTGAGAGAAACAAGTGAGTCAGCACCTTCGCTTTAGCTTAAAAATCCAAATTCTTATGTCATCAGTTATAGTTGCATGTGTTCATTATCATAATTTAACCTTTAATATTGATGTCTTAAATTTATTTTGAGTAAAGTAGCAATAATTTTATGGTTGTATTAAATAAATACATCAATAATAAATTATTTATTTCAGTAATTTATTAAAAATGTAGATAATTAATTAAAAAATATATTGATAATGAATTATTTAATGATGTATTTATTTAATTCACGTTGCTACTCCTGGCCCTGCATCGCTGTTCATAAATAAATTTTATGTGAGGGATGTGAATGAGGATGATGAAGATCTGATGATAGCAGATAAAAACAGGCTGCAGAGACTTTGAGCCATACAGGGCACACAGTGTGTGTACAGAACAGCTGAAATCATTCTGGAGGCCTCACTGGAATATGGAAGCATCACAGTACAGCTTCACTAAAGTCTCTGATATGAGATGAGAAATGAAGCAGCCAGAGCTTTTTCATGAGTGGAAATCCACTGTGACTGTGAGCTGCTGCTACAGCCTCCAGATTAGCCAGCAGCTCATCCTGCTCAACATTTTCTCACCAACTTTAATGGAAGTGTGATGTTTTCAGCTGGAGTGATGGTCAGGGTGGCCTCTCTCTCCTCTTCTTCTCCTCTTCCTCTTGTGCACGTTAGCATATGCTACTTCCGGTGCGGAAACTCCTGTGGGGAGCTTTGTTTCCGGTGTCCTATTCGCGCCTTGTTTACGTCCAAAACAAGTTAAGCAAATGAATGAATCAAGCGGCGATTTACATTTCTATAGATGTTTTGGGCATTTACCCAATATATCTGTAAATGATGTTCATCGACTTGTCGATATTTTTCCTCCGCGCCTCAGAGCAAAAGAGAAAAGGGATTCAAATGTTATATTTCTCAGCTGTCCCTCGTTTATCGCGGGTGTTATATTCTAAAAATGAACAGCGATGGGTGAAATCAAGTAGCCAATTTTATTTTTTGACGGTGCAAAACGTTTCATGGACATCGTGGACATCCAGTACTGCACTTCAGAGTCACGCTGCTAGCATCGATGCAGCGATTCTGTACTGTACAGGAGAGACGGCACGGAGGAGATCGTCTGCAGCGATCAGGACGCAGGACACAATGTGACGTAAAATAAGCATGAAAACTTGCACTAAAAAATCCGCCAAACAGCAGGTGAAAGGTGAACCGCGTTATAGCGACTGACCTCTGTAATTTTGAAGGTAAGTCACAACATACCCTTCGTACATACTAATGTATTGAAACCCTTAACAGCAATCATTCATTTTTGTGTGGCTTTTTCACGGTTTGTTAACATGCTGTGTAGGTGTGTACTTGAATAGCTGATATGGACATAACGGGGAAACATCTGGTTTGACTATTGTTCACCTGTAGTTTGAATGCTGAACATTTGCCTGTTTAATCATCAGACCAGTCACTATACAGAGATGTGCTTCTGAATGTGGACGATGTGTCTTCTGCTGCAGTGATGCAGTTCTGCTTGTGTTGAGTGATGTAAACAACTGATCGATCGAAACTCTTTAAACGTCAAAATTGATCATTAGATTTTTTATGACACAACAGTGGTGAGTGTTCCCACCTTCTGCTCTTTGTAACTTAACGCCATCTTTCCGTTTTCGAGTTTTGGACATGATTTTGGAGAATATCTTTACAGTAGCGATTGACCGCAAAGTAAAGCTACCGGAAATGTACAACCCCACATCCGGTCTCAAACCAGGAAGTTAGCATTTTCTCGTGCACAGGGTCTATTTGTAAAGCCACTTCTGCTGCTTTCATTCATTTGGAAGTCCTGTAGCTGAGTTTGGGAGAGACTAACAGCCTCGGCAGCAGAGGGGAGAAAGGCTGTAACACCACCACTTTACACTGTTCTACCTGTCACATCATTTCATCAGGAAACAAATATGCTCATGTTTTTACTATGTTTGTCTTGAAGATGTAAGAAGATCACATGGTGCTTTTTATTATTGTGTTGGTTTGTTTCCTCCTGTCTTGGATGGAGCCCAGCTGTGCGTGGCCCCTGGGCCTGTGGTCAGAGTGTGTGCTGGATAATCCGGCCCAGGATGAGGCCAAACTGACATGGGATGAAATGTCTGTCACATAATTGAGCTTAGTGTAGTTTCATTTCTGCACAATTTAAAAACAACCAAAACTTTGTTCTGTCTTTTCTATGTTATACTGTAGACTTTCTTTGATACTGTGTCCAAAAGGAGCAGCTTTTACTTTGAAGGGGAGACGTCTCTGTTTCCTCTTCATGTTGGATGATGGAAGCAAATGAGTGTGTGATGTTCTTTCAGTGTTGCACTTTGTAGACGCTCCCTGAGCACTGGTCTCACAGCCAGCTGCACATAGAGACCAGTGTTGTTAGTCCAGGTCAGAAGATGACTTGTTGGAATGAAAATGAGCTTGTAGTTTGTCTGCTTTAATCATGTGACTGGAAAAAGGTGTTGGACTTCAAATATGTCCATTTCTTTCACTCTTCACCTTTAAAAGTGAAGCCTTGTGGTTCCTGGAAGGAAAAACACGACTTTTTCAAGTCTTTGTCCCGTTTTTATGATAAATGTACGACTTTAATGTGAAACATTCAGAGTTTTTTCTCTTGTTGTGTTTGTTTGAAGCTGCTTCCTGTTGGCTTCAGCTGTTTGGAGTTTCCATTTTCTAAACTTCTACATTCTGAACCTTCTTCAGCTCTGAACAGATGATGAAACACTGAATGATTTCAAGCTCACACTTTGTCTAATAAACTTACATCTTTCATTCTTTATACAGATTGGAGAGCTGTGGTTTGTCAGAGATCAGCTGTGATTATCTGGCAGCAGCACTGAAGTCCAACCCCTCCCATCTGAGAGAGCTGGACCTTAGCAGGAACCACAAGCTGCAGGATTCAGGAGTGAAGCATCTGTGTGGTTTCCTGGAGAGTCCAGGATGTGGACTTGAAACTCTGAGGTCAGTCAGCATGTTTTAGTTGTGCTGAGATGAATATGATGTGAAAGTTGTGCTGACACTAAACTGCAGACATCAGGCTGATATTATACTGATCCACACTGAGGATCTTCATGGTAAAGTCTGTTTTCTTCTTCTCTGGTTTAGTCCATTGACTGCAGCAGAACAATGTTCACATTTCAAACCTTCAAAGAAGAAGAAAAATCCTCCACTGGATAATTCACTGTGAAACTCTCCAACTCTTCATTCCACCTTAAAGTCTGTCTGACACTGAAATCCAAAAGCAAAATGTGCGTTTGCTTTACAGACAGCAGTCCAACACAAACATACACACATCATCCAAAACACAGTCCAACATCCAAATCTCCTCCACTGCCAGCATGAATGATGGGAAAGAGAAGGAGGAAGACTCTGACATTCAGGGTTAGAATGAGTTTCATGAAGCAGACTGTGAAGATCAAAGCTGCATTAGAAGCTTACATGAATGAATGAGTGGACAGAAGTGGACAGAGATCATCTGAAGCACTTCAAAGGCTTTAAATCAGCACATTTCTCTTTATTCTTTATCAACTCTGTTAGTTTCTCTCAGTTTTCTGTGGAATGAAGCTAACAGCAGGCTAATAAGATGCTGACCAATAGGTTTCTATTAAAGGTTGTAATTTGTATATGAAAAAGTGCTTTGGCTCAGCAGGGATCAGCTTACAGGTAGAATACAGCTGCTGGATGGGATTAGCATGTCATAGCTATCTACCAAACTGCTAACTGGGGATTTCAGGCCATCTATGGATCATTTTGCTAACTGTTTATTCAGCTTAGGCTCACAGGGCTGCAGCCTGTGCCCTAGCTGTCATAGGGCAAGAGGCGTGGTCCACCTGCACAGGTGAGCAGTCCATCACAGGGCCAACAGAGAGAGACAGAGAAGCACTCTCTCACATCCACACCTACAGCCAATTTAGAAGCACCAATGAACCTAAGCAGCATTTCATTGGACTGTGGGAGAACATCCAACCTCCACAGAAAGGCCAACAAGCTTCAACCTACAACCTTCTTGCTTTAAGGCACTAGTGCCAACCACTTTTCCCCATTTCAGCCCAAATCCTGCATCTTCCTGTTTCTGACTCCAGGCCAGCTCCACTAACACTTTCTCATCAGACACTGCCACCTAGTGGAAGAAGACTTAGTTCCATTTGAAGCTTCAGATTACAGTTAGTTCCTTTACAAAGAGGTGGAGGTGGTGGGGCCACAGCACCATCATCACCGAGTGCCATAGGACACTTAACCTTTGTTTCCATATGCTGGGAACTTCCTGTTGTTCCAAGGAGGACTGGAAAATGTGTGAAAACCTCCCAGTCAGTTCCTCACAGCACACTTCAATCATTTCCTCCCACAGCATCAGGACCAGGCTTTTTTTCTCTCTTTGGTCCCACTAAGAGATTTCCACACAAACACCTCATCAGTGGGACTCTCAGAGCTACCAGCCCTTTGCTACAATCACAAAGCTCTTCATTGAAATCAATGATATCAAAGCTGGAATCCAATGAGTCCAAGTCTTCTGCTGATTCAGCATCACATTCATCTTTGCTCCTTGTTCTGCATCCCCACCATGGACTTCATTCCTTTCCAAGCCAGCCTTGAGTGTCCTTTATTCAGCTCATCCTCTACTTTACTTTTACACCTGATTTTAGCTGCTTTATCTCTCTTTCAACAAGTTTCTGTGCCTCAATCTTTTCTTCTCTCCCTCATAACAAGACAGCTTCTTCTGCCTGAGAACATGTTGGAGTGATTTACTAATCCAGGGCTGCTTATTGGGAAAATACTTCCTGTTTTCAAAGTAATCCCCATTTTCCCAGAAAGAAATGTCAGTAGAAATCGATGATCTAAGTGAGAACATGAGCCTTTAACAAGTCCCAGTGGGTGCAGTCAAAGCAGTCCCTCAGTCCCAGTATAGAGTCTTTGGTCCAGACTGGAACAACTGTGTGCCCAGTTTGAACTCTCTTCAGTGCTGTGACCTGACAGACCCAGAGGGGCCATCACATCACATGTAGAAGCTCCCCTAATGGAGCCACAACACATGTCCAATACTTAGTCTGTCTTGTTGGACCAACTGGAAGAAATGATTCAAGGACTTAGTCACAGAACAGAGATTCAAATCTCCAAAATCCAACTGGCTGCATCAGGACATATAGTCTGAAACTCTGCACAGTTTCCTGTTTGAAGCTGTTTCCTGTTGGCTTCAGCTGTTTGGAGTTTCCATTTTCTAAACTTCTACATTCTGAACCTTCTTCAGCTCTGAACAGATGATGAAACACTGAATGATTTCAAGCTCACACTTTGTCTAATAAACTTACATCTTTCATTCTTTATACAGATTGTTGAGCTGTGGTTTGTCAGAGATCAGCTGTGATTATCTGGCAGCAGCACTGAAGTCCAACCCCTCCCATCTGAGACTGCTGGACCTGAGCTACAACAACGACCTGCAGGATTCAGGAGTGAAGCATCTGTGTGGTTTCCTGGAGAGTCCAGGATGTGGACTTGAAACTCTGAGGTCAGTCAGCATGTTTTAGTTGTGCTGAGATGAATATGATGTGAAAGTTGTGCTGACACTAAACTGCAGACATCAGGCTGATATTATACTGATCCACACTGAGGATCTTCATGGTAAAGTCTGTTTTCTTCTTCTCTGGTTTAGTCCATTGACTGCAGCAGAACAATGTTCACATTTCAAACAGTGAGACTCAACGTATGGCCCGCGGCCCACACGCCGCCTGCCCACCTTTCCTGATTCAGAGAGGGGACCCTGATTAACTGTGTAGTGTTCTTCCTCACAGTTCTAAGTATCAGACACAACAATGAATAATCCACAGCTGACTGTCTTTAGCAGGTCAAAGGTCACGCACACAGCAGACAGTGGGAAATATTCTAATTCTGATCATTTATCAGCACATATCCATATGTATAAAACAAACACTGTGAGACTTGATCAGAGGTGTGATCATCACAGCAGAGGCCTTTGTGTCAAAGTCACTGAGGATCAAACAGAAACACATGAAGCAGATTTTCCTCTTCTGGCTTTTTATAGCAGATAACCTTCAAAATATTCTGCAGTCGATCAAAAACTGAAGCAAACCATGAATCAACATGTGAACATGAGCTGATGCTGCTGAAGTGAAGCAAAGTTACAGAGGTTTGATTACAGACACAGCTGAGAGTTTGTAATCTGTCATCATTTTAAAGGTTTCAATTTCTTCAGTATTGAACAGCAGAAATGAGGCTTTGTTTTCGGAGGCCGACAGCAGTGAACACAACAGCAGACTGGTGCGTAATAAGCAGTGAATAATGCAGAAAACAGATTTTTGAAGGTAAACTGTTCTTGAAGTACACTGAGAGAGAGAGAGCTGTGCAGGAAGTAAAGGTCAAAGTCAGAGAGAATTCATGACCATGTTCATCAAACGTAAAGCGTAGTTTGGATCTTCTTTTGCTGCTGGTTCACTCAGTTTTGGTTGGAGACAGATGAAACCTGCAGCTTCAGGATCTGTGAGCTGTCCACTTTCAGCCCCGACGGCGTGTCCGTGTACGTGCCGTCGAGTGAACGATCCACGCTCTGTGTTTCCATCTTTGTGTGTTTAGCTGCTCTCATTTACTGTTTTATCTGTTTGCTTGTTGTTGAAATACTTTTGGGAGCTTTAACCTGAGATTCTGGCAAAATACATTTATATTAAACATCGATTCAGGATTGAATGAATCAACATCGCTTTATTCAAATTCAAACCATTTAAATAGGAAAATCCATTTTTTACAGCCGCCTCTAATGCTGGGTAATGTCAGCTGGTCCATGTGCAGCTGGCTGTGAGGCTCAGGGAGCGTCTACAAAGTGCAACACTGAAAGAACATCATCCATAAATATTGAGGAATAACTGGACTCTCATACAGCGAGACTCAAATGCCTTTAAACATCAGCTTATCCTGCTGATCCAAGTCCAACACTGAGTTTGTAAAAACATGTTTGTCCATCATTTTGTTTGGTTTCTGAGGAAAATGATTCAATAACTTGCTGCTAATACACAACATTTCATCATATTTCCTCATAACCCTCTTTTGTCTGACCATTTGATCTCATTTGAATTTGCAATAAAGGATCCACAGAGTTTGTTGACAATAATGACTAGAGATGGACCGATCCGATATTAGGTATCGGTATCGGTCCGATACTGACGTAAATGACTGGATCGGATATCGGAGGGAAATAAAAAATGTAATCCGATCCATTAAATATCCAAAAAGCACCTCAAAAAACTTGCAACATGGCGTAACTCGGCTCATAACCGCAGCACGTCGGAGCAGTGTGTGCGTCACGTGATAGAGCGGCTGTGTGTATTTGTAGCCTCACTACCAAACCGGCATTTCATCTCCGAGGAAGTTATCCCAGAGAGAAGTAAAGCAAGTGTGTAAGTTCATCTCTGAATGTTTATAAAGCGTTCCAGCGTTAAGCTTAACAACCGATATATGGAGCGACTGCCTCTCTCTCCCTCCCTCTGCTGCTGCTACTTCAATCGTGAAACTGCTTAAGAATCAGCTGATCGGCTTTTCTGTCGCGAGTCCGTCTCTCTTCTTTGTTTTTGGCCCACTTTGCACCAGAAAGAGGAAACCAGCGGCTGAACAACAGCAGCACGTTTAAGCTTGATAAGCTGTCGTTAGAATTTATTTAATATTACTTTCTACACCAGGATCCTTTTCTACGTAGCTGACGGCTGGTAACTGTGCAGGGGCGGATCTAGCAAAGTTTAGCCAAGGGGGCCGATAGGGCATTAACAGGGAAAAGGGGGCACAAAGACATACTTTTCTTTCTTATTCTCATTTAAAATGTCTAGCTTTTAATAAATAATTATCTGAATCTTACACCCAAAG
The DNA here is from genome assembly GCF_013358895.1 of Oreochromis aureus. NCBI lineage: Eukaryota > Metazoa > Chordata > Actinopteri > Cichliformes > Cichlidae > Oreochromis > Oreochromis aureus. The sequence continues at coordinate 5,410,117 of NC_052944.1, forward strand.
TTTTAATCTGATGTAAAATGTATAGAAGTCCATTACTGTATATAGTAACGATAAAGTCTAATATACCCTAGTAAGCTAGTACTTTTTCCTTTGGGAAGGTACCATCTGTGCAGTCTGCAGTTCTGTAGAAGAAAGATGTTGAATCTATTTAATTATTCTTGAAAAATAATTTACTTCTGTGCTTTTTTTTTTTTTTACACTGCATCAAATTAAAGTTGATTACGTTGATTAAGCATCACGAGGTGGAGGGTGGGGGGTGGTTCCCTTTTTTTTTTTTTTTTTTGCTGGGAGTTTTAGAACCCTATTAGTTAGGTTGCTTACTCTTTAAAATACCAGAATAGGAAGGATGGAGCAGGTTTAAGTTTATTAGATTGATCAGTGTTGCTGAACTATGAAATATTTTGGGTGCAGTGTATTTTTTACATACAGGTATAACAGAATAGCTTTAGTGTTGTTGTTTATTTAAACTTGAGTATGAACTTATACAAAAAGCAGCAAGATATTAACAAAACAGTTTTATTGATTAAAAAACACACTATATCGGATTCATATCGGTATCGGCAGATATCCAAATTTATGATATCGGTATCGGACATAAAAAAGTGGTATCGTGCCATCTCTAATAATGACAGTAGATGTTTGTGTGAAAGTGCTGGAAGCAAATGAGTGTGTGATGTTCTTTCAGTGTTGCACTTTGTAGACGCTCCCTGAGCACTGGTCTCACAGCCAGCTGCACATAGAGACCAGTGTTGTTAGTCCAGGTCAGAAGATGACTTGTTGGAATGAAAATGAGCTTGTAGTTTGTCTGCTTTAATCATGTGACTGGAAAAAGGTGTTGGACTTCAAATATGTCCGTTTCTTTCACACTTCACCTTTAAAAGTGAAGCCTTGTGGTTCCTGGAAGGAAAAACACGACTTTTTCAAGTCTTTGTCCTTTTTTTATGATAAATGTACGACTTTAATGTGAAACATTCAGAGTTTTTTCTCTTGTTGTGTTTGTTTGAAGCTGCTTCCTGTTGGCTTCAGCTGTTTGGAGTTTCCATTTTCTAAACTTCTACATTCTGAACCTTCTTCAGCTCTGAACAGATGATGAAACACTGAATGATTTCAAGCTCACACTTTGTCTAATAAACTTACATCTTTCATTCTTTATACAGATTGAGCGACTGTGGTTTGTCAGAGATCAGCTGTGATTATCTGGCAGCAGCACTGAAGTCCAACCCCTCCCATCTGAGACAGCTGGACCTGACCTACAACAACAAGCTGCAGGATTCAGGAGTGAAGCATCTGTGTGGTTTCCTGGAGAGTCCAGGATGTGGACTTGAAACTCTGAGGTCAGTCAGCATGTTTTGGTTGTGCTGAGATGAATATGATGTGAAAGTTGTGCTGACACTAAACTGCAGACATCAGGCTGATATTATACTGATCCACACTGAGGATCTTCATGGTAAAGTCTGTTTTCTTCTTCTCTGGTTTAGTCCATTGACTGCAGCAGAACAATGTTCACATTTCAAACAGAGATACTCAACGTATGGCCCGCGGCCCACACGCGGCCTGCCCACCTTTCCTGATTCAGAGAGAGGGGACCCTGATTAACTGTGTAGTGTTCTTCCTCACAGTTCTAAGTATCAGACACAACAATGAATAATCCACAGCTGACTGTCTTTAGCAGGTCAAAGGTCACGGCACACAGCAGACAGTGGGAAATATTCTAATTCTGATCATTTATCAGCACATATCCATATGTATAAAAACAAACACTGTGAGACTTGATCAGAGGTGTGATCATCACAGCAGAGGCCTTTGTGTCAAAGTCACTGAGGATCAAACAGAAACACATGAAGCAGATTTTCCTCTTCTGGCTTTTTATAGCAGATAACCTTCAAAATATTCTGCAGTCGATCAAAAACTGAAGCAAACCATGAATCAACATGTGAACATGAGCTGATGCTGCTGAAGTGAAGCAAAGTTACAGAGGTTTGATTACAGACACAGCTGAGAGTTTGTAATCTGTCATCATTTTAAAAGGTTTCAATTTCTTCAGTATTGAACAGCAGAAATGAGGCTTTGTTTTCGGAGGCCGACAGCAGTGAACACAACAGCAGACTGGTGCGTAATAAGCAGTGAATAATGCAGAAAACAGATTTTTGAAGGTAAACTGTTCTTGAAGTACACTGAGAGAGAGAGCTGTGCAGGAAGTAAAGGTCAAAGTCAGAGAGAATTCATGACCATGTTCATCAAACGTAAAGCGTAGTTTGGATCTTCTTTTGCTGCTGGTTCACTCAGTTTTGGTTGGAGACAGATGAAACCTGCAGCTTCAGGATCTGTGAGCTGTCCACTTTCAACCCCGACGGCGTGTCCCGTGTGCGTGCCGTCGAGTGAACGATCCACGCTCTGTGTTTCCATCTTTGTGTGTTTAGCTGCTCTCATTTACTGTTTTATCTGTTTGCTTGTTGTTGAAATACTTTTGGGAGCTTTAACCTGAGATTCTGGCAAAATACATTTATATTAAAAATCCATTCAGGATTGAATGAATCAACATCGCTTTATTCAAATTCAAACCATTTAAATAGGAAAATCCATTTTTTACAGCCGCCTCTAATGCTGGGTAATGTCAGCTGGTCCATGTGCAGCTGGCTGTGAGGCTCAGGGGGCGTCTACAAAGTGCAACACTGAAAGAACATCATCCATAAATATTGAGGAATAACTGGACTCTCATACAGCGAGACTCAAATGCCTTTAAACATCAGCTTATCCTGCTGATCCAAGTCCAACACTGAGTTTGTAAAAACATGTTTGTCAATCATTTTGTTTGGTTTCTGAGGAAAATGATTCAATAACTTGCTGCTAATACACAACATTTCATCATATTTCCTCATAACCCTCTTTTGTCTGGCCATTTGATCCCATTTGAATTTGCAATAAAGGATCCACAGAGTTTGTTGACAATAATGACTAGAGATGGACCGATCCGATATTAGGTATCGGTATCGGTCCGATACTGACGTAAATTACTGGATCGGATATCGGAGGAAATAAAAAATGTAATCCGATCCATTAAATATCCAAAAGCACCTCAAAACTTGCAACATGGCGTAACTCGGCTCATAACCGCAGCACGTCGGAGCAGTGTGTGTGCGATCACGTGATAGAGCGGCTGTGTGTATTTGTAGCCTCGCTACCAAACCGGCATTTCATCTCCGAGGAAGTTATCCCAGAGAGAAGTAAAGCAAGTGTGTAAGTTCATCTCTGAATGTTTATAAAGCGTTCCAGCGTTAAGCTTAACAACCGATATATGGAGCGACTGCCTCTCTCTCCCTCCCTCTGCTGCTGCTACTTCAATCGTGAAACTGATCAATGATCAGCTGATCGGCTTTTCTGTCGCGAGTCCGTCTCTCTTCTTTGTTTTTGGCCCACTTTGCACCAGAAAGAGGAAACCAGCGGCTGAACAACAGCAGCACGTTTAAGCTTGATAAGCTGTCGTTAGAATTTATTTAATATTACTTTCTACACCAGGATCCTTTTCACGTAGCTGACTGCTGGTAACTGTGCAGGGGCGGATCTAGCAAAGTTTAGTAAAGGGGCCGATAGGGCATGAACAGGGAAAAGGGGCACAAAGACATACTTTTCTTTCTTATTCTCATTTAAAATGTCTCGCTTTTAATAAATAATTATCTGAATCTTACACCCAAAGTTTTAATCTGATGTAAAATGTATAGAAGTCCATTACTGTATATAGTAACGATAAAGTCTAATATACCCTAGTAAGCTAGTACTTTTTCCTTTGGGAAGGTACCATCTGTGCAGTCTGCAGTTCTGTAGAAGAAAGATGTTGAATCTATTTAATTATTCTTGAAAAATAAATTTTATTTCTGTTTTTTTTTTTTACACTGCATCAAATTAAAGTTGATTACGTTGATTAAGCATCACGAGGTGGAGGGTGGGGGTGGTTCCTTTTTTTTTTTTTTTTTTTTGCTGGGAGTTTTAGAACCCTATTAGTTAGGTTGCTTACTCTTTAAAATACCAGAATAGGAAGGATGGAGCAGGTTTAAGTTTATTAGATTGATCAGTGTTGCTGAACTATGAAATATTTTGGGTGCAGTGTATTTTTACATACAGGTATAACAGAATAGCTTTAGTGTTGTTGTTTATTTAAACTTGAGTATGAACTTATACAAAAAGCAGCAAGATATTAACAAAACAGTTTTATTGATTAAAAAACACACTATATCGGATTCATATCGGTATCGGCAGATATCCAAATTTATGATATCGGTATCGGACATAAAAAAGTGGTATCGTGCCATCTCTAATAATGACAGTAGATGTTTGTGTGAAAGTGCTGGAAGCAAATGAGTGTGTGATGTTCTTTCAGTGTTGCACTTTGTAGGCGCTCCCTGAGCACTGGTCTCACAGCCAGCTGCACATAGAGACCAGTGTTGTTAGTCCAGGTCAGAAGATGACTTGTTGGAATGAAAATGAGCTTGTAGTTTGTCTGCTTTAATCATGTGACTGGAAAAAGGTGTTGGACTTCAAATATGTCCGTTTCTTTCACACTTCACCTTTAAAAGTGAAGCCTTGTGGTTCCTGGAAGGAAAAACACGACTTTCAAGTCTTTGTCCTTTTTTATGATAAATGTACGACTTTAATGTGAAACATTCAGAGTTTTTCTCTTGTTGTGTTTGTTTGAAGCTGCTTCCTGTTGGCTTCAGCTGTTTGGAGTTTCCATTTTCTAAACTTCTACATTCTGAACCTTCTTCAGCTCTGAACAGATGATGAAACACTGAATGATTTCAAGCTCACACTTTGTCTAATAAACTTACATCTTTCATTCTTTATACAGATTGAGCGACTGTGGTTTGTCAGAGATCAGCTGTGATTATCTGGCAGCAGCACTGAAGTCCAACCCCTCCCATCTGAGACTGCTGGACCTGAGCTACAACAACAAGCTGCAGGATTCAGGAGTGAAGCATCTGTGTGGTTTCCTGGAGAGTCCAGGTTGTGGACTTGAAACTCTGGGGTCAGTCAGCATGTTTTAGTTGTGCTGAGATGAATATGATGTGAAAGTTGTGCTGACACTAAACTGCAGACATCAGGCTGATATTATACTGATCCACACTGAGGATCTTCATGGTAAAGTCTGTTTTCTTCTTCTCTGGTTTAGTCCATTGACTGCAGCAGAACAATGTTCACATTTCAAACAGAGATGCTCAACGTATGGCCCGCGGCCCACACGCGGCCTGTCCACCTTTCCTGATTCAGAGAGAGGGGACCCTGATTAACTGTGTAGTGTTCTTCCTCACAGTTCTAAGTATCAGACACAACAATGAATAATCCACAGCTGACTGTCTTTAGCAGGTCAAAGGTCACGGCACACAGCAGACAGTGGGAAATATTCTAATTCTGATCATTTATCAGCACATATCCATATGTATAAAACAAACACTGTGAGACTTGATCAGAGGTGTGATCATCACAGCAGAGGCCTTTGTGTCAAAGTCACTGAGGATCAAACAGAAACACATGAAGCAGATTTTCCTCTTCTGGCTTTTTATAGCAGATAACCTTCAAAATATTCTGCAGTCGATCAAAAACTGAAGCAAACCATGAATCAACATGTGAACATGAGCTGATGCTGCTGAAGTGAAGCAAAGTTACAGAGGTTTGATTACAGACACAGCTGAGAGTTTGTAATCTGTCATCATTTTAAAAGGTTTCAATTTCTTCAGTATTGAACAGCAGAAATGAGGCTTTGTTTTCGGAGGCCGACAGCAGTGAACACAACAGCAGACTGGTGCGTAATAAGCAGTGAATCATGCAGAAAACAGATTTTTGAAGGTAAACTGTTCTTGAAGTACACTGAGAGAGAGAGAGCTGTGCAGGAAGTAAAGGTCAAAGTCAGAGAGAATTCATGACGATGTTCATCAAAGCGTAAAGCGTAGTTTGGATCTTCTTTTGCTGCTGGTTCACTCAGTTTTGGTTGGAGACAGATGAAACCTGCAGCTTCAGGATCTGTGAGCTGTCCACTTTCAGCCCCGACGGCGTGTCCGTGTGCGTGCCGTCGAGTGAACGATCCACGCTCTGTGTTTCCATCTTTGTGTGTTTAGCTGCTCTCATTTACTGTTTTATCTGTTTGCTTGTTGTTGAAATACTTTTGGGAGCTTTAACCTGAGATTCTGGCAAAATACATTTATATTAAAAATCCATTCAGGATTGAATGAATCAACATCGCTTTATTCAAATTAAAACCATTGAAATAGGAAAATCCATTTTTTACAGCCGCCTCTAATGCTGGGTAATGTCAGCTGGTCCATGTGCAGCTGGCTGTGAGGCTCAGGAGCGTCTACAAAGTGCAACACTGAAAGAACATCATCCATAAATATTGAGGAATAACTGGACTCTCATACAGCGAGACTCAAATGCCTTTAAACATCAGCTTATCCTGCTGATCCAAGTCCAACACTGAGTTTGTAAAAACATGTTTGTCAATCATTTTGTTTGGTTTCTGAGGAAAATGATTCAATAACTTGCTGCTAATACACAACATTTCATCATATTTCCTCATAACCCTCTTTTGTCTGACCATTTGATCCCATTTGAATTTGCAATAAAGGATCCACAGAGTTTGGTGACAATAATGACAGTAGATGTTTGTGTGAAAGTGCTGGAAGCAAATGAGTGTGTGATGTTCTTTCAGTGTTGCACTTTGTAGACGCTCCCTGAGCACTGGTCTCACAGCCAGCTGCACATAGAGACCAGTGTTGTTAGTCCAGGTCAGAAGATGACTTGTTGGAATGAAAATGAGCTTGTAGTTTGTCGGCTTTAATCATGTGACTGGAAAAAGGTGTTGGACTTCAAATATGTCCGTTTCTTTCACACTTCACCTTTAAAAGTGAAGCCTTGTGGTTCCTGGAAGGAAAAACACGACTTTTTCAAGTCTTTGTCCTGTTTTTATGATAAATGTACGACTTTAATGTGAAACATTCAGAGTTTTTTCTCTTGTTGTGTTTGTTTGAAGCTGCTTCCTGTTGGCTTCAGCTGTTTGGAGTTTCCATTTTCTAAACTTCTACATTCTGAACCTTCTTCAGCTCTGAACAGATGATGAAACACTGAATGATTTCAAGCTCACACTTTGTCTAATAAACTTACATCTTTCATTCTTTATACAGATTGTGGTTCTGTGGTTTGTCAGAGATCAGCTGTGATTATCTGGCAGCAGCACTGAAGTCCAACCCCTCCCATCTGAGAGAACTGGACCTGAGAGGAAACAACCTGAAGGATCCAGATGTGAAACATCTGTCTGATCTTCAGCAGAGTCCAGACTACAGACTGGAGACTCTGGGGTCAGTAGAGTGATGGAGTGAGTGGGTGGTGCTGTCAGCAGTATTGTACTAAACACAGTCAGTATGAAACAAAGATCCAGTGTTTCCTGTAAAGCTGCAGCTTCTCAGTGAAGCTGTGAGAGGAGAATGGTGACAGGCTTCAGGATTGGACGAGGAAGAGGAAGAATTTAGTGAGAGCAGATGTTTGGATGGAATTCCTCCAGTTAACAGCTGGAACCGTCTGTTTCTGACCTTTATGGTCACCATGGTAACGGCTGACACGCTCTGATCAAACGCTGTCAACAGCCAATCAGCTCTCTGAACAAAGCAGCACGCAGACCAATGACTGCATTCATTTCCAAGTTTAAAGCAGTGAAGAACACAGTCTGTAGGTGAGGAAGACTTTAGTGAGAGCAGATGTTTGGATGGAATTCCTCCAGTTAACAGCTGGAACCGTCCATCTGGATTGTTGGGCTTGTTGTTGGGGTTCCTACAGAGCTCAGAGTGGACACACCAAGGTTCTTCTAATGAATGAAAGTCCAAACTCAAACTAGGAGGGAAAAACATTTTCATCAACTTCAATAAAAATCCAAAGATTAGAAAAAGTGAAGCAACAATGAGTCCCAGTACAGTCCCAGCACTGAAGTCCCTGCTGCTCTTTATACTGGATGTGCTGCATCACTGACTGACAGCTGATGAAGAGTCTCTGGAAACACTCGTTTATCTCCTCTGCTCTTCCTTCTTCTCTCTGCAGGTGGAGGCGATGGTAAACAGGACGGTGTGTGTGCTGAGAGAGGAGCAGCTGTGTCCTGATGATCCAGAGAGGTTGAAGCAGCAGCAGCTTGTGTGTAGAGACGCTCTGACTGGGCCATGTTACTGGGAGGTGGAGAGGAGAGCTTCATCCAGCAGTGACTGACAGAGGAATGAAGTGCAGATGACTGTCAGTGCTGCAGAGTGAACTGCTCTGAGAACAGCTCCACTGTCAGACACAATGTAGAGTCCAGCATCATCCCTGTGTGTCCCTCTGGATCTGACAGAGGATCATCAGTGTATCTGGACTGCTCTGCTGCTGCTCTGTCCTTCTACAGTCTCTGCACAGTCTCTGTCTGACTCTGGCTTCAGACCCTCCTGGATCAAACTCACCTGGAAAGACTTTCAAACATCACTCAATAGATTTGAATACAGAATAGATTTGATATATACTGTAGATGTACTGTAGAGTTGCAGTTTGTCACTTGTAAATACAGTCTGTGAGCAGCTCTGAGCTGAAAGATCTTTCTAGAAACACCAAATGTTTTCACTCTTCTGTTGCTTTTTCATATATTTCCACAACATTAATATTGATCCCACCTGTCTCACCTGTTTCATGCTTTGATACATAAGAACAGGACACGTGTGATCTGAGCGCTGCTGTGGTTGCTGTGCTGCACGTCTTCATTTAGATAACAGAGACATCTAGTGGTTCAGAGGGAGAACTGCAGGAGGTGGAGCTGTGTTTTAGCATGGACAACTTTTTATCTTTTAGGCGCAGATACAAATATGACAAGTATCAGTGTAAGATACAAAAGGTCACATCAGTCAGCAGAGGGAACAGTGATCACACAGCAATGTAAGAATAGAAACATAACAGTGAATCTGGACATGTGTACAGATGGAAGCAAACAAACAGGATGTAACACTACATTAAAGCCACAAATGGGAAGAAAACAAAGCCAAAGGAAAATATATTTGATCTCAGGAATCCAAATCAGATGCTTTAGAGCAGGGGTCGGCAACCCTGGGCACGCGTGTCACAGCTGGCACGTGAAGGGTTAACTGATGGCACGACCATAGCTGGACTGGCCATCGGGCATACCGGGCATTTGCCTGGTGAGCCAATAATGATTTTTCATTTTTATGTTTGTTTGTTTGTTTGTTTTTGTTATGGTATAAACAATGAAAGGTGGAGGATTAGCCAATTGGTCATGATCAACTCTGGGCTGGACCAATTACAATACATCCGTATTGAGGGGGAAAGGAACGCGATTCGTCCCGTACTTCAGCTAGAATGAAAAAGACACAAAGCTGGAGTTATTCTGTCTTTACGCTGCAGCTGCCTCTTCTTCTCTCATTCTCTCCCCTCCCTCTCCTGTTGCTACTTCAATCATGAAACTGATCAATGATCAGCTGATCGTCTCTCGTTTGTTTATCGCCCACTTTGCACCAGAAAGAGGAAACCAGCGGAGGTCGCACTAAACAACAGCAGCACGTTTAAGCTTGATCAGCTGTTGTTAGAATGTATTTAATATTAATTTCTAGTATCAGCTGTTTGCTGGAGTGTACATCACTGTCACAACAGCGTTTGTTTTAGTTCGAAGGCTTTATGGTTTTTCCTATAATACCTGGTGATTGTTTTTGTCAGTTCAGCCTTACGTTTAACCCGAGTGACCACCCGGTCAGCTGGTGGGTAACAGGCATCTCCCAGAACGTTAGAGCACTTTTGCAAATATGTGATGTCTTCATGAATCGAGCAGGTATTTGAAGTTTACACAGCACCATTCTGGCATGAAAATATCTTAAAAGTTTATTTTGTGACCCAGAAAAAGTAATATTTCAAACTCTGCTTGTTTAGGAAACACGCCCACGTTAACCTGTGCTGGTCAGGTTAACGTGGGCATCTGTATGGTCAACATAACGTCATCGCAGCCAGTGTGCCTTGCTACGTTAGCGCAGAGCTGCTTGTGTTTACCCTCAGTGTGACTTTTCTGATTTCAAATTAAAAAACGGGATTTGTATAAGTTATAAAAATTATGTATGATACCACACTAATCATACAGCATGAGTGACATCAGACAGATGTGAGACCACAGAGCTTCCTTATTGAAATTACGCATAAGCTTCATTTTCTTGTCACTGTGTGCTCTGAGATATTTATAGTCCTTCACTATTTTCACATCGACCCCCTGCATTGAAACTGGGGTCACTGGTTTCCTGGTTCTCCTAAAGTCCACAATCATTTCCTCGATCTTTGTCACATTGATCTCCAGATGATTCTGTTCACACCTCATGACAAAGGAGTCCACCACAGCCGGGTTCTCCGTCTCATCACCCTCACTGATGCATCAAACCAACAAGAGTCATCAGAAAACTTCTGAAGGTAGCAGGTCTCTGTGCAGTCTCCATATTCCCTCTGACTCTGCGGTACCGCTGTTAGCTCCTTTGTTTTGTTTGCTAGCAACTTAACGTTCCTCATTACAATAGACGGGAAGCAATACAGCCTCATACTTCTATTTTGTAGAAGTGTTTATCAAATAAAAAGGCTGGTGAGTCTCGATCAATAAAGCAGCATTGACATGCAACAACATACTGATCCTACTCATGATGTCCTAAGTAATTAAGTTGGTGCCATAAATGAAGAAGAGGAAACTCGGGATCAGTGATTGAGATTTAGCTTGTATATAATACTTTATTATGGGGCCAGTAAATTGCCGCAAATTAAGAGTATGTCAATCAAAAATAAAACAGAATATGATTTGCTATGGAAAGAAAGGGAAGCAAGGAAGGAATTACTAAAAACAAATCCTCATTTAAAACAATACAGGGAGTGCAGAATTATTAGGCAAGTTGTATTTTTGAGGAATAATTTTATTATTGAACAACAACCATGTTCTCAATGAACCCAAAAAACTCATTAATATCAAAGCTGAATGTTTTTGGAAGTAGTTTTTAGTTTGTTTTAGTTTGAGCTATTTTAGGGGATATCTGTGTGTGCAGGTGACTATTACTGTGCATAATTATTAGGCAACTTAACAAAAACAAATATATACCCATTTCAATTATTTATTTTTACCAGTGAAACCAATATAACATCTCCACATTCACAAATATACATTTCTGACATTCAAAAAACAAAACAAAACAAATCAGCGACCAATATAGCCACCTTTCTTTGCAAGGACACTCAAAAGCCTGCCATCCATGGATTCTGTCAGTGTTTTGATCTGTTCACCATCAACATTGCGTGCAGCAGCAACCACAGCCTCCCAGACACTGTTCAGAGAGGTGTACTGTTTTGCCTCCTTGTAAATCTCACATTTGATGATGGACCACAGGTTCTCAATGGGGTTCAGATCAGGTGAACAAGGAGGCCATGTCATTAGTTTTTCTTCTTTTATACCCTTTCTTGCCAGCCACGCTGTGGAGTACTTGGACGCGTGTGATGGAGCATTGTCCTGCATGAAAATCATGTTTTTCTTGAAGGATGCAGACTTCTTCCTGTACCACTGCTTGAAGAAGGTGTCTTCCAGAAACTGGCAGTAGGACTGGGAGTTGAGCTTGACTCCATCCTCAACCCAAAAAGGCCCCACAAGCTCATCTTTGATGATACCAGCCCAAACCAGTACTCCACCTCCACCTTGCTGGCGTCTGAGTGGGACTGGAGCTCTCTGCCCTTTACCAATCCAGCCACGGGCCCATCCATCTGGCCCATCAAGACTCACTCTCATTTCATCAGTCCATAAAACCTTAGAAAAATCAGTCTTGAGATATTTCTTGGCCCAGTCTTGACGTTTCAGCTTGTGGGTCTTGTTCAGTGGTGGTGGTCTTTCAGCCTTTCTTACCTCGGCCATGTCTCTGAGTATTGCACACCTTGTGCTTTTGGGCACTCCAGTGATGTTGCAGCTCTGAAATATGGCCAAACTGGTGGCAAGTGGCATCTTGGCAGCTGCACGCTTGACTTTTCTCAGTTCATGGGCAGTTATTTTGCGCCTTGGTTTTTCCACACGCTTCTTGCGACCCTGTTGACTATCTTGAATGAAACGTTTGATTGTTCGATGATCATGCTTCAGAAGCTTTGCAATTTTAAGACTGCTGCATCCCTCTGCAAGATATCTCACTATTTTTGACTTTTCTGAGCCCGTCAAGTCCTTCTTTTGACCCATTTTGCCAAAGGAAAGGAAGTTGCCTAATAATTATGCACACCTGATATAGGGTGTTGATGTCATTAGACCACACCCCTTCTCATTACAGAGATGCACATCACCTAATATGCTTAATTGGTAGTAGGCTTTCGAGCCTATACAGCTTGGAGTAAGACAACATGCATGAAGAGGATGATGTGGACAAAATACTCATTTGCCTAATAATTCTGCACTCCCTGTATTCTAAATAAAATTCTTTGATTATGTGGAGCCATTTCTGACTGACTTGGCTGAGTCAACCGACAATAAACATCCTAGAGAGGGTGGTTTTAAGAAGCAAGAGTTGGATATCATTAGTGGATATTAAATGATGATACAGAAGTTCCTAATCCCAAAATAGATAAAGATTACATGATTGATGTGTTTAAAGTATTGCTGTCAAAAATAACATGTTAACACAAATTAATCCACCATCACGGTTAACGCGATTAAAAATTTTAACGCAATTAAGGAAATCGGAGTGCAGAATGACTCAAAATCCCTGAAATGTTTCTGTCAACGCATTTCGGGCAGTTTGTCCAAGTAGAGTTACCTTCGCACATGACGGGCAGCTGAACCAATCAACTCAATCTGGAAAATGATAAACTCACACTGGCCCTATCAATGGGAAATTTGAGTATTAAAAAAATAATTACTTTTCTCCCTTCAAAAACAGGGTTGCACATTTTAAGGGGCTGAAACTCCTCGACCCTCGACCCGGCCTAGGGGTAACCGGGACCTAACATGCAGGAGCGATCCCCACTCCCATGACTCCCATGACAGGCCAGCAACACACTAACTAAAGGGGCTAATCAGCAGTTTATATTCTTCAGATATGAACGACGTCAAAATAACAAACAAAAAATCTCCAAAAGTTGAATCTGTTCATCTGGACGTAGCGTTTTGTGGGAGAAACGTTTCGTCACTTGGATGAGTTCCATTCATTGTTCCATTCATTGTAGTGTGAATGTTAGACAGCACTTAGAAAGTTTGCTTGTGTGTGAATGAAACTAGCTGCATAAGGTGCTTTGAGTGCTTGAGTAGAGTAACAACTAGTCCGTTTACCATAAAAGAGAATTTAAGGGTCGCATGTTGCTGACATAGTACTTTATCTGACTACTAGTGTGTACAATAAAAAGAACTGAAGTATTATATGGCAGTACATTTGCAAGACTTGCAGAATGTGTATCACTTTATGTCTCGGGATTTCATGACTGTGACAGTTCTTGTGTTTCTACAACACTGCTGCTAGTTGGCTGCAATTCTGAGCTGACAGAGGAACTGACTGGAGGAAAGGAAGTGCTGAGTCTTTTCCTGGGATATTAATGAGGAAAAAACTCACTCAAGTCAAACCCACGTGCAAGCAAACAGAGAGAAAATGTTGATGGAAACTGTTTGGAACAAATGTGTTCATCTCCAAAAAATGCATATCCTTTGGGGTAGAGGTAGGGGACAAAGCAAAGAGTGATCTAATAATATCATGTGACTCAGCTGCTCACTGGGTGATTATTAACGTGAAGTCTACGCAATTTAATTTTAAGGAAAACTGTACAAACTTTCCATGTTCACTCAAAGAAAAGTAACTGAATTGTTCTGGTTATTGGTGTGCAGATAAACAAGTGGCAGCATTTATATTAAAAAGAAAAACTGAAATAAAGCGATAGTTTCACTACTATGTACGTCAGTGTCAAGTTCACCGAACCAACACAGGAAATGATCCACATTTAACTTCATAATAAAAGCTGCTTAGATATAATCAGTATACTTTGTTAGATGTTGACCTTAATATTGATTGAAAAATGTAATAATATAATATACCGTTAATTAGGTTATATGTGACATTAAGTTAAAAAAGATTTTAAATGTGTATATGTGATATATGTATAAATGTAAATGATAATAATATGACAAAAGAGAAGTAAGCAAACAATGAAACAAAGATCTCCCTCTTTGCTTACATCAAGGTCAACATGCTGTTTATTGTATTATCCATAACACACACGACAAACACAAACACAAAAGACGCCTAACATTTGCACAAAATTCTACAGTAAAATCAGAAGGATTTATTATTAGTAGTAGTAGTATGTTAATGCGGACTGAAGGGGAGCTTAACTCGGACTCGTTCGTATTGGCTTACAGGCTCACTAAGTCAAACTTTTGAAGACCTTTACTTTGAAAAGGAAAAGCGAGCCAGACCTCCCGTGTCCCTCACTGGGAGTTTACCAGGTGCATCGTGCACAGGCATGTGATGCTGTGCTGCTGACTGGTCGCAGAGGACGTTGCGCAGCTGCCTTGGAAATGTTAGCCCGGCCGGAGCGGGATTCTTGGAGCCACAAGTACCGGAGACAGCTTTCCACTGACGTCCAGCAGTACCGGCATATGACGGAGATACTACACCGGTCGAGCGGAATGGGTAATGAGTGAGATCCTTCTCATGCTGCTGTTCACTACAAAGTAGCAGATGCGTTTTATATAGTTTTTTTTACAGTAATTGTGTGAAAGCCTGAAACTTTAGCAATTTTCTGTTTATATAAGCAAATTATCAGTTTTAAACCGTCTTGTGCATAAACCAGCTGTGTGACTTAAGTAAAACTATCTGTCTAACATCGTATTCTGTTAAAAGTTCTTTGTTAAAGTTAAGTTCAGATACTCATTGTCACTAAAAAATGTTATATTTAGAAGTAAAAGTGGTTCTAATGAAGAAAATTACCTTCTGTGACTAATTGTGCATGACATCATGAAATTGCAGCAAGTCACACATTAACATATAAAACCAGGATTTTACTGTTGGTTTATGTACATTTATTTTTAAGGAATTTGTGTCCAATCCAACGAGCTTGGAAAGAAAAGTGACTGGACTTGTTTAAGTTTCCTGTTTAAGTTTAAGAAGTCCAGTCACATGAAGCGTTCAACCTCTCATCCCAGAAGCATCTTCACTTCTAAAACTAAATGGTAGAGGCCCAGGTATTTAAACCTTCACTACTGGTCATGTGCCTCGTCACATGAGCCAAGGTGTGAAAAAGGCTGTGGGTCATTATGAGCAGAGGTTTGATGAGTTTCTACCTGCTGCATAAGGAATGACAGTGTTGTTCCATTTAAATACATCTTCACCATTTCTTCAGGAAACTTAAAGAAGTCCAGTCACTTTCCCTTCCTCCTTAGATAACCAGGACCTGGATGACTGAGAACCTACACAGACATTTTGTGTCCAACTGCATTCAGTGATTATTTTCACTGTGATTCCACTGATCACATTTTCCACCAAAAGTTGTTTAAAATAGTGCTAAGAGAGTGGTGCTAAGGTTCTGTTGGCTAGTTGATTATTCAACTAATGTTTCATTTGTAGGATTTGCAGGTTTACTTGAATGAACTATTAGGTAGCTACATGTAGAACAAAACACCACATTTCAAACGTTTTGTGTGCAAAATTTCTAAGCAAAGCAACCAATAAAAATATGAATCCCTCTCAGATGTATTATTGAAAAGAGTCACTGCATATTTGTAGAGTAATTTAGTAACTGAGTATTGTATTTAGTTATATTCTGTTATTTCGAGACTTATTATGCAAACTTCAAGCTAATAGTTTCATCTGTTTACTGAGGCATTTTATTAAATAAACAGTTGTTAGCTATTTCACAATATTAATCGACAGCTAAACATTTAATTACTTTGAGCAAACAACTTCAATTGTTCATTAAATACTGTTAGTTAAATATGAAGTTTAACAAATTAATTTTGCGTGACTGACCAAATAAACAGATGAATCCAACTGTAAAGGTCTTCTGTATTTTAGATGTCATTTGCACGTCTGTAATTATGCTTTAACTTTCACGGATTATTAACAGATGATTGTATAATGGTAAAATGTAGAAACACATAACATTTTCGTTAAGGATAAATTCTGCACTTGTCTCTTTATGTTTTTAGCAGTGCATGGTTTGTCTGGAGATGCTGTGAGTCTGAAGGGAACTCTGTCAGCGTATGAGGAAAACTTCCCAATAGGTGAGTTTATCAATTCCAATTTAATGCTGTCAAACCATCTTTAACTAATTATATATATAATATATAAAATTGGTGATTGCTCACCAGTTTTGAACATTCATTGAAATACTTGGAAATTCCACATTTCAAGAGCGTTACTAGAGACTGTCACAACTATCACACTTTGTTTTTCCAAATTTTCAGTGTTATGATGCAAGTCAAGTTACAGTAAGTACTTTCTTGACAGATGATTGGTTAACACTACAAGTAAACGTGAACGTTGGTGAACGTGAAAATGCTGTATCAGTGATGAAGTTGCTTATCTATGATGTGATCAAAGTAGAGCTGAATCAGAATAGTTTACTATTCTTATACTATATACGTGTAGGTATTCTATCTTCTTATAGAACTACTAGAATAACTCGCATGTTAATGGCTATTTTTAATATCACATCATCACTGCATTGTCAATGATGTTTCCCCTCCTGTAAGAATTCCACTTGGGAGTAAGGCTCACCTGTCTATTGTTCCATTCAGCAAACTCTGAGATTTGGACCTGAGAATGCCTGTCTGGGTCAGGTGTAGCTCATATGGTCATGACAAAATAGCCATTAACAGGTACTAGAGGCTAGACAGCTTTGGTAAAGGTCCTGGTAAAACCTTGATGCACAGTCAATTTGCTAATAGGTAAACAGTGGCTGGCTATAAACAAAATTCCCAGCTCACCCCTGCGGGCGGTATTTTATCCTTCAAGCTCGGGTCCTCTACCAGAGGCCTGGGAGCTTGAGGGTCCGGCGCAGTATCACAGCTGTTCCTAGGACTGCGCTCTTCTGGACAGAGATCTCCGAAGTTGTTCCTGGGATCTGCTGGAGCCAGCTAGAGCCGTCTAGCTTGAGGGTCACTGCCCCAAGTGCTCTGATTACCATTGGGACGCTGTTTACCTTCACCCTCATATCTTCTTTAGCTCTTCTCTGAGCCCTTGATACTTCTCAGGCTTCTTGTGTTCCTTCTTCCTGACGTTGCTGTCATTCGGTATCACTGCGTCTATCACTACAGTTCCTTCTTGTCCACCACTAGTATATCCAATTGGTTGGCAATCACCATGTTGTCCATCTGTATCTGGAAGTCCCACAGGATCTTAGCTCGGTCATTTTCTACCACCCTAGGGGCGTCTCTCATTTTAACCGTGAGACTTCCAGGACATACTCGGTACAGATGTTTCTGTGCATCTTGCACTCTGCTGTTATGTGCTGGATTGTCTCAGGGGACTCTTTATACTGCCTGCTACCACTTTGGTAAACTTTGGGTCTTGCCTGTTGTGGTAGACCTCAGCCTCTGTGGATCTTGTGCTTAGAGCTTGTTCCTGTGCTGCCATAATTAGTGCCTCTTTGCTGTCTTCTAGTCTGTAATGGTGGTTTATAATGAAACAAGTCCTCAGCAAGGAACAAGTGCCTTTTTAATGAACACAGCACATAAACGTACATATTTGAATGTAGCAGGGTGTTACATGCGTGTTTATCAGTTCGCCATCTTAACTATTTTTTTGACCGCATTTTCCTCCACTTTTTTATGACACCACCCTCTAGTGGTGCAATTTGGTACATAACATTACAGAACACACCACTGACGTCGTAAACAAATTATCACAAAACAGAGGGTAGCACAGAAACTTAACTCACCATTTAGCAAATAGGGCTGCCACAAACGATTATTTTGATAGTCGACTAGTCACCGATTATTTTTGCGATTAGTCGACTAATCAGATCATGCATCGATTGGACGTAAAACTTACAGCTTGAAAATATGTTAAACGTTTATTTTGTGACCCAGAAAGAATAATAATAGTAATATTAAAACTAACTAGCTGCCGCCATTGTTGACAACTGCGCTGGGCCGCACTATGAATTCTGGGACACAGCTTCTTCTTCTTCGGGGTTTAACGGCAGCTGGCATCCTTTACATGCACTGCTGCCATCTTCTGTTTCAGTCCGTTATTACACTTTTAAATCCTACTACTTATTCCTGCGTCTTTTGTGATCTTACAAAGCTTCAAACGACACGTCGACGATTTTGATAGTCGACGTAATCGTGACTAGTCGACTAATCGTGGCAGCTCTATTAGCAAATCAACAATATACTCGTAACCTTAAGTTATACTAACAGTTGTAACATCAGAAAATCACAAATAGCAATGCTGAGTAATCCTGGAATTTGCACTGATTTGTAAAATGAAAAAAAAATATTATTCCACTTATGCCTGTTTATCTTTTCACGTAGTTCTTAGTGCATTGGTGGCAGTAACTCAGTTCTTTTAAACTAAAGTACAACTCCTCTTGCTCCTCTTTATTGGGTTTCTGCTGCTTGAGGCATTCACTGAGCACACAGTTGTCCTGATGTACTCGTGTGATCGATGTCTTGTTCACTCTTGGCATACAGCTTGATGTCAGAGGATTGTATCCATAGCCACTCTTGTCAATGATCTCACTGAGGGGGTTCAGGCCTATCCAGAACAGTAGTGGGGACAGGGCATCTCCTTGATAGCTTCTGCACTTGATGGCAACCTGTGCTATGGGCTTGAAGTTGGCCTCTAGTGTTGTACGCCACATCCCGATTGAGTCCCTGATGAAGGCTCTTAGGGTCCTGTTGATCTTGTACAATTCCAGCCATTCCAGGATCCAGGTGTGGGGCATCAAGTCATAGGCCTTCTTGTAATCAATCCAGGCAGCGCACAGGTTGGTCAGTCTGGTCTTTCAGTCTTGCTCTGTCTATCAGTAGCTGGTGTTTCGGTTCTCTGATATTCCTGCCAATTTCTTTCTCTTCCCCATGTGCCATGTGCCTGTTTTTCCTAACCACTATGATGCCTGACAGGAACTTCCATGTGGTACTGAGGCAGGTTATTGGCCGGTAGTTGGATGGGACCGGTTCTTTCTGGGGTTCCTTGGGGATCAGGACTCTTTGGCCTTTGGCTAGCCATTCTGTGTCTGTGTCTCTCATTGAATACCAGATGGATATCTGCCACTATGATGGTTACTGGATCCTGTTCAGAGAGTTTGTTGTGGTCTGCTCTCAGATTCAATAGGGACTGAGCATTGTTATTATGGTTTGCATCCTTCTCCCATGTGCTCTTCCAGAGTTGCTCCATCTCTATCCTGGGCGGTGCTGTTCTCGTATTGTTCCCTACTGAGAGTATATTTTAGATGGTTCTGTGAAGAACAGCTGGTTTATTCTCCTGCCGTCTATTTCTCTGCGTATACCTCTTTAAGCAGTGAGTCTTCAAGGCCTCAGGTATGGACAGCTTGCTGTACTTCTTTGGCACCTTTTTGCTAATCCATTAGTTTTGCTACCTTGATCTTGGCCTCTAGTCTCTTTCTCCATGGTGGGTACTGCTACTTGTAGCTGTTCATCTTATAGTCATCTCACTGATCACTGCTGCCATGGTGTAGATGAACTGATTAGTCTCGGTGATAGCCCCGGTAAGAATTGTCCATAGTGCTGCATTCACATCATCTAGGAGCTCTTCAGAGGGTACTTCACATAATCTTGGTAACCGGCTACAAAGGGTCCAGGTTTCAAGTTTCCCCATGATCCTATTATGTACCTTGTCAACATAGCTGATTTTTCATAGTGAACATAGTGATTTTTTGTTTTATGGGCCAATGTCTTTGGTTTTTGGGGGTTTTTTAAACAATAAAATTAACAATAAAAGGTGAAATAAATTAAACAATGAAAGGTGGTGGATTGGCCAATTGGTCACGATCGACTCTTGGCTGGACAAATTACAACCGATGAGTTCTGTATTGAGGTGAAAAGGAACGCAATTTGTCCCGTACTTCAGCTAGAATGAAAAAAGACACAAAGCCGGAGTTATTCTGTTATTCTGCCTCTTCTTCTCTCCCCCTCCCCCTGCTGTTGTTACTTCAATCATGAAACTGATCAATGATCAGCTGATCGGCTTTTCTGTCGCAAGTCCCGTCTCTCGTTTGGTGGTTCCCTACTTTTTTGCTGGGAGTTGGCAACCCTATTAGTTAGTGGAAATATTAAACAACCTAAGTACTGTTTAGAATACCAGAATATGAAGGATGGCGAGGTTTAAGGTTGATACATATATACCAACAAGACAGTGTACATCACTGTCACAACAGCGTTGTTTTCATTCAGAGGCTTTATGGCTTTTGCTATGATACCTGTTGGGCCGGTCTCTAGTCAAAATGCCCGGGCTGATTGTCCCAGTCCAGCCCTGCTTGTTTTGCTGTCAGTCTGGAGAAAGTTGCATGCCACAAATAGTGATGTTTATAGAAGCTCTTTGAACCACTGTCAGATGCTGGGATTGCAAGGGTTATAAGGTCAGAACACATGCTGTAGTCTCATGAAGTCTATTTTAGATGAGTTAAGAGTCAGTGTTTTTTTTGTTGTTGTTGTTTTTTGTTAATGCACAATAAAACATTTTAGGAGGAAGATAAATCACCCTAACAAATCATATTGCTTTTATTGGTACTTTGAGTCCTGAGTATTACAGGAAAAGATCTAACCTGTAAAACTGAAGTGACCTCAGTAGAAAATCATGAAAGATTTTAAAGTGGTTTATACCTTGAACCCACTAGTTCCTCTTCAGTCACTTATTAAACTGTGAGAGAGACACTCAGGTTCATCATTAGCTCATCACTGGATGATTTTATTTTACAGTGAACTCACTGGCAGTTTCTATTTTAACCCATGTGAGTTGATCTTCTATTGATCTTCTATTATAATAGAGGCTAATAGAGGTTTTAGTCATACCAGATGAAAGCTAACCAAGAGCACTCACTTTATGAGATCTCCTTGGGTTCAGTTTTGGAATTTGGCTGGAAACCTATTTGTAGGTTGAAGCCTATATGGAAACAGTTGATATGGAAATGATTGCACTGAGTATTCCAGTTGAAAGCCTGGTAGATACAGTGAGCTGTTGGGGACATGGTCACCCAGCCAGATTTCATTGAGGCACAGGGCTGAACATTCGCTGGGTGAATTGAAAGAAGGATGTCCGATCGGAAGGAGTTTGACGAGCTGCTCCTCCAACTAATAGTATTGCAAAATTCTCCAGATGGGTGAAAGACAGGGTAAAGTTTTATTTTAAAAAACAACCTGATAACCTGATAACTTGATGTATATATGAACAGGAAGGAAGAGCTGAAAACTGAACAGATAAACACAAGCAGGAAAAGTATCATTGAGCAGTATTCAGGCTGCCACCAGCTGCACCATCTTGAATATGGAGATTATTAATCACTTTCATTTATAACACTGTATTTTCCTAATTATTAGTTTTGTACTGTTCCCCCTTGTTTTATACATGGTTGAAAACATGTTGTATGGTTATGTCTTTAACAGACACCACACAGCCATAAATGTAAATTCAAGAAGTCATAAACCCATTTAATAAAATATGAAATGATTGTCATTTCAATTTCATTACAATCATCCTGTTCTGACTGGATAACACAGGTTGTCCAGTCAGAACAGGAAAATATAGAATCAGCACATTAGAGTTGATTCACTCATAGTCTTGTCTGACACGTCTATATTAAGTGTGTGTTGTGTGTTTAGCTCTTCCTGTACTGCTGGATGTGGTCAGGGGTCCAGACCATCTTCCTGCAGATGAAAAGTCACAGGAAATGCTGAGAGGGAAACTGTGCATGCTGGAGGCTGACAGCTCCGAGGTCAATACCCTATTTAAGGTATAACTTCTGACTCATAACACACAGACACACACAAAAGCCTTCTATTGAGTATTTTAGTCCATTATATATGTGCTCCAACACAAAGTTCCTCCATGAATTGATAGCAATGCAATAAATATCTTTTCCTTAGTTTGTTTTTGCATGTTGAAAACTTAAAACTGAGTGAAGTATCTCAGTAAGGCAACCGTCTTCTGGCCTGCCCATCACAGAAGCTATAAGGTGTTGAGGAGAGGCAAAGAGCATGAATGTGAACATGGAGAATATTTTTGGCCAATACACAGCTTAAAGTGGAACTTGGAGAAAAATCTTCTTCTATACACTTTTGGGGGAGGAGGGAGCAGTGAACAAGTACCTGGAGTGCTCGGGGCATGGATCTCCCATCTCTCATGGCAGGCACTGTTCCTAAGTTGATTGAGGTTTCCTTCCTCATGGAGTGTAACGTACGTCTTGACGTAGCAGCAGGGGTGGCAGCAACAGTTGTGAAAGACTTTTGCTCTAATACCTTTGTCTCTAAGGAGCTGCCAACTGATAAACCTTTTGGTACAAAGAGGTTATGAAATGCTGGATTTTACCTGAGAGGGTCGATTCCTTCTGACGTGAATGAGGAACATTGGTTTGGGGTGAGACTCTACCACTGAGGTTTCAGTGAGCCCCAAAACCTCACTACTGATATTCTGTGGTGAAAGATTTAATCCCAATGAAGTGATGTGTGGCTGCAACAGTTCCCAGTACAGAATTTAGCAGGAATCGGCTTTTGAAGCCGCTGACACTTACGAGCTCAGCTCCAGGATTCTGCTGGGAATTCCATGGAAATGGCAGCAGAGTCTTCCAGTGATGCCTGTGCATGCTTGACACCCATACAGTTCATTTTTCAAAGGAATATTCTTACTGACCACTTAAAGCGCTTTAGATTAAAGCTTTAACATTTAAAGATATGTTCGTACAGTACTTTATTAACTGTATCTGAAATGTCAAATCGCTGTTAAACAGATTAATATTACTGCTTCATATGTTTAAGATTGAACTCATTTTAAATACTTTATATTCTGCTCATTGTGCAGCCTCATATTCTATAAAGCATGTGTTTGTAATACAAATGTAATACAATGAAAAGAAGCTTTTTCATTGAAGTGGTGATTGAGGAGGAAAAGATGGGAGTGGCCATCTGAGGAGATCAGGAGTGTAACCCTCTAAAGCGTACTCTGTCACTGGTGTCAGACAGGTGTTTCACAACATCTTTTCAAACATCTGTAACTCCTCAACCATTTTAATTGAAAGAGTTCAAACACTTCCTGACAGCTCTGCAGTGATATTTGTGGCTCGGTGTTGCAGCACCCTGTGAAAACAAAGGTTGGTTGAGAGAAGAGACGGTGAGTGAGTGTTATCGACCTCCACAGAAAACAGACATTTGTGTTCTTTTCACTGTGTTGTGTTTTGATGTGAAGTCATTTGTGTGCATTGGCAGCCATGTGATTGTGGTCAGCGAGCAACCTACCACTGTTTGAATTATTCGAGACACATTTTTGGGCAGATCATTATCATATATGTATTCTGCTGTTTTTGTTTATATTTTAAATACTGATTCTGAAGTTTGTTTATCTTCAGGTGGTTTTGCTCACTCTCTGTCTCATACCTGAAAAACATCTGGAAAGTGATGGTCTTTGAAGAGTTTTTATGGCTCGAGCTGTAAAACATTATTGGACCACATTTCAGTAAAATATTAACTCTTCTCTTCTTGTTGTGCTGCCACAGCTCATTTTTCTTCTTATACTCCTGCTGATAACCTGCTGTACTTCCTGTAACTGCTATGTTGAAGAAAATGAGACTGAGACATGAAAAGTATCAAAACCTTCAGTTTGATGTTTAAATGACATTCATTATGTATCAGTTTGCTAAATGTGAGCAGTCAAATGATAATTGGATCAGATGGACAGTTGTGATTCTTTGTTCTTGGAGTTAAGAAACTTCAGTATCAACACATTGTGTTTTGTTTTCTTCAGGAGCTGTCCGCCCATCTCATCTCCATCAACAGTGAAAGAAAAGCCATTTATGTAATGTTCACAACATTTGAAGAGATATGGAAGTTCACCACATATTACAAAATAGGTATGGAGTACACTGAAGTGGAAGTAGTATGTGTAATGTCATAAAAACAAACCAACAGCAGGATTTTCATATTAGAGATCTTGTCATGCAGTTCTAAACCTTTAGTCCTGCTTAGTTCAGTATTAAATAATTAGATTTAAAATCAAATTGAAATTGGGATTTAGCTTCATCTAATGACAATTCAAGTTGGGTAACTCGAGATCGAGAAAACAGAACTATGTTCTGTGTGGATCGAGTCGAGTGTGAGGGACTCTGTTTGGAGGCTCTAGCTTGGACAGTGAGCCCAAGAACACCAGCAAATCTGCAACAGAATGGCTGAAAAAGGAAAAACACCAAGCTGTTGCAGCGGCCCAGTCAAATCCAAACCTGAACCCAACTGAAATACTGTGACAAGAACTTAAGAGAGCTGGACATAAACAAACGCCTGTTAACCTCAATAAACAGACAAAAGATGAGTAAAGATGTTGTAGAGATGAGGATAAAATTCCTCCTTTTAAATTAATACATAAAACTTCAAGTTATTGTTGCTAAAGGTGTTGGATTAGTATGTGTATTTGGTTTTTCCACACTGCTCTGGCATTTTTGTCTTAGTTCTTGTTAATAAATAATGACACAGTGTAAAATGTCATGTTTTGTGGTACATCTTGTCCCATTAGCTCACACTGCCTTCTGTGAACATCCTCCTCTCCTGCAGGTTTCCTGCGCCATTGTATGGAGAACCTATTGCTGGACCAGATGTTCTGGCTCAGTTCTTTGAAGGATGACTTTGCTGTTGAGGTGACCATTCAGGAGGAAACACTTAACCTTTTCTACAGAGGCATCCTCCTGCAAGAAGGTTGGCACTAAAATATCATTTTAGAAGGTGATTAGACATGGTATCAGAAAACTGTAAATTAGTAACAAAGGTGTTACTACCTGGTGCATTTACCTGGTGAAATCTTAGCAGAGTGAAAGTATAAATTAACTTTTTAAATAAGTTACATATGTATATATGCTGATAATTCCAATTCACACCAAACGCAACATCTTATATGCAGCCATTGAGAAAACACATAAATCATCACACTCAAATGCCATGTTGTGTAATGAATTTAAAGTACTAATATAAACTTGTTCTGAGAAATAATTTTACAAGCAGCCTTAGTGTGGTCCATTTATTTAAAGGACAAACCATACCTGTATCATGGGTTCATATACCAAACAGTATAGGAACCCATGGTATTCCTTTTTTGGGGGGGTGAGGGAGTGGCCAATTTACTCATGGGTGTGCTTATTTAATTTATGGCCAGATCGTACTGTCATAGCTGAGGAGGTCAGGTGGGCTCGGGATGCCAGTTTGGAAGCTCAAGCTCAGTGTGTTTATTTACAGTTAATGTTCAGCAATAAATGCAGGTGAGTGAATATTAGTCAGTTGATCTCAAGGCTCCAGCTCAGGCTGTTTCAGTTTTCCATGAGAAAATGTTTCCTCTCTCTCCCCCGCTGTTGAACATTTCTAGCCCTCATAATGTAGACAACAGCAGGAGCCAGTCAGTTTACTGCAATGATGTCACTAAGAGCCTTTTGTCTTTTTAATGTCATTAATTTCCTGATGACCTCCAGCTTGTCTGGAGGAACGCCTTCCCCAGACAAGCTGGAGGACTTTGAGTATCCCAGCCACCTGAGGTGGCCGGGCAGGGGGAGGTCTGGGCTGCCCCCAGTTTTTTCATTTAAAATACATGTGTACTGAGTTGCTGTTTTACTGTCATTATATAAGTAAACTTAACCTGCACACTCTCTTTGTTGTTAGGTTCATTGTTTGCCAGTTGCAGTGCCAGCCAGATGTTTGACAGTTCAACCTCTGGAGGAGACCTGTACTTGGAGCAGGGAGACATAGCCCAGTTCGAGCCTCCCTTCCTAGGCTCAGGGTGGACTGTTCTCTGTCTGGCTGATGGAGCGCGGGGCACTGCACCTAGACCTGCTCTGGAGCCAGTTATCCCTTTCCATCAGTGAGTTACAGCTACATAAAGGCCCGTGTGGACCTTAAGCAGTCTCATAGTAACTTTGATGTGAACATGAAGTACCATAAATCAGTTTAGATAATCCCATCTGTCCACAGATGGTTTCTCAAATCTTGTGCAGAAAGCATTTTAGTAGGTGATGGGAAATCTACCTGTGACTTCCCTCTGCACTTTGGTAAGTGTTTGCATTATGTTAACTTCAGTTACTTTCATTTATCTCATATAATCATTTCCAGTCTAGCCTTGAGGTCACTGTGCTAGGACTAGGACTACAACACAGTATCGCCTCCAATTCATCCCAAAGGTGTTCTGTTGGATTGAGGTCAGGACTCTGTGCAGGCCAGTCAAGTTTTCCACACCATTTAGGGAGCATGCTTTGTGCACTGGTGCACAGTCATTTTGAAACAGGAGTGGCCATCTCCAAACTGTTCCCACAAAGTTGGGAGAATGAAATTATCCAAAATGTCTCGGTATGCTGAAGCACTGCTAGTTCTTTTCACTGAAACTAAGGGGTTAAGCCCACCTCCTGAAAGCAACCCCAGACAATGAGCCCCCCTTCACCCAACTTTACACAACGCAGTCAGCTGGCATGCTTAACACTACTGCATCTAACACTTTGTATTTATTGGGTTTGGTGATATAACAGTTGGCCACACATACACCACGTATACCACTGATTACATATGGGCAAATATGCATTAGTTTGACATATGGAAATAGAGTTTACAATAAAAGCTGTTTTTTTAGTTTTCAGAGATACTTATGATAAGAAACCTCTCTCACAGTTTGGGACTATCTTCATGTAGTCTCTCCTCTGTTTAGCCAGAGGAACCTGTCTGGCTACAAAGGAGTATGATGCTGAGGGCCCAGACGAGCTGAGCGTGTCACCTGGTGATCGCATCACGATTGTGGGATTTTGGTGCCTTGTTTTGATTGGTTCACGGGAAGAAGGAAGCAACAGGAGAAATAGGTCTGGTCAAGACAAGCTTGGTAAAACCGTCCACTGATGCTTACGAGTGAGTGTAACAGCCGATTCCAATACAGTATACAGTTATTTTGTATTACACCATTTTAGGTTGAAATGATGACAATGTGTACCTGTTTTCTTCTCTGTCACCACTCCAGCTCTGCAGAGATTTTTTTAGATGAAGAGGATTGGATTTTCTCAATTCTGCAAGAGGAAAAAGTCATCGAAGAATCAATTGCCAAATTGAGGAAGAAATCTCATAATGATATTGGGCATAATTACAAACTAGGTGAGAAAGAAAAGGAAAACAGCTTACCGATACCTAGTATGCTCATAGTACCAATAGTACATAGTAATATTATTTGCCGTTACATAGTGATTGTTGGATGACTA
Source organism: Oreochromis aureus (assembly GCF_013358895.1). Lineage (NCBI taxonomy): Eukaryota > Metazoa > Chordata > Actinopteri > Cichliformes > Cichlidae > Oreochromis > Oreochromis aureus. Next base: position 5,437,540 of record NC_052944.1, read on the forward strand.
ATGGTAAATGGTCTGTATTTGTATAGCGCCTTACTAGTCCCGGATAGTGCGGAGTGATACGTACTGTGCTTCAACATAATATTACCGCATTGTGTGTGTATAACCTCTTTCTAAGTTTTGTGGATATGCTGAGGTTATGCTGAGGATATGTCGGCCAATTTCCACTGAAAATGCCTTTTGGTTGAACTGTCTGCAAGAAATTTGCATTTTCACTGTTACATTTTTATATAGCTTTAATGCACATAAAAACAGCTGCTTGTTTAAGTGAAAATACACTGATGGGGTTTTTTGCACTAATAAAGTTGTGGAGTTGTAAAGTATGTTGTCTCGCAGCAATCATTCGTCAGTTATATCGTTATCGCACATTTTCAAATATATATCGTGATAAATATTTTTGGCCATATTGCCCTGCCCTACTGTAATCTGCCACTGCTGTGGTTATGGTTGTTTGATTAAATATAGGTACAAAAACTGTTGCAACAATCGTCATGTTGTCACGGTTAAAAGAAACCAGTGTCTAGTGTCCTTTGCTTTACTGTGACAAAGTTACACTCTTTTTGCCTTTGTAGGATTTTGCGAGCAAAGATTCCAGTTAGATTACTCTGCATATAATAATTCATGGCATTTCTTTGTGTCTATGAATTTCAAGACTTTTGTGGCCATAGTCCAACTTCTCACTTGTTTTGGATGCATGCAGTTCTCTGTCGCTACCGTTTTATATGAATAAAGATTCAAAGACAAGTATAAAATACATTTGTGTATAAAATTTACACTGAGTTTTGTTTCTGAGCATTAAGATTTTTTTGTTTACACATTCACTTTCTCATAATAGCTGTTGTTTAATCTTAGATATGGTCACTTGTCAAGAGTCTGAGAAAAAAACATCACGTAAGTATGAAATTAGCACTTCTTTACCAATTTGCCTCCTGTGCATGCCATCATTATTTTCTCTCTCATTATTCTTTTGCAGCCAGCTCTTCAAGAAAAGTTGAGTCTGAACAGGATGAGTTCAAGATCAATATTCACAGGTTTCTTGATCAAGAAAAGAGTCGACCCCTCATTACACCGTAACCAAGAGTGAGACTCTAGAGGAATCGGGCCTGGCTACGGAGCAAAAATCCCCAAACTTCCCTCTTTCATGGTCCAACCAGTTGAAGGAACAAAAACACATTCATTCCACTCTTATCTTTTTTGGACGGCCGAGACTACAAAGTAGAGTTTGGCATTCTGTATGGACTGAGTTCTGAAAAACTTGCCTCCTCCACTTTCACTGGTCACTGTGATGAGGATGAACTGATTGGCTTTCTGGGTGTTGCCAGGGAGACAGCCAGGAAGAAACACCTTTTCTGGTCACAAACTCGTTTATGCTTCCTGTTGGGGAAGCTCTGTGTAGGTAGGTCAAAGTTCAATCAAGCCCAGGTTTACTTTGAGGAAACTCTTAGTGTCCCAAGAGAAGGCTTCACAGACCTCAGACTGCTGGCCAGCATCTTCTCCAACCTTGCTGCAATATATCTTCTGCAGAAAAATACAGAAAGTTTCTTTGCTGTGACAGAACGACTTGTTGCCTTACTAATAGGAATCCCAGATTGTCTGAAAAGCTTAGAGGACAACTCTTCTCTTAAATACATGCTCAAGAAAGCTATCCTCTCTCACAACAAAATGGCAGAAGCTCGGGCTTGTCTGCTATTGGCAAAGCACCACTGGACTTCTGCTATGGGAGCTCAAGTTGTTCCTTATCTGGAAAGGCTACTCATTCTTTGTGATGAAGCTCAAAGACCATGGAGGATCTCTCCCAGTCATGGATATCTGGCACTGGGAAAGCTTTACAGTGAACTTCACCGTCCCCACCTCAGTGCCAGTTCAGTCAGGAGAGCTTCTCTGCTGCCCTCTGCCACGCTCTCTGACTGTCTTGGCAGTATAGTATTACTTTTGGACAGTGTCGCTGAACGAGAAACCCCCATTCCACCTCAGATGGCTCCATATTTGCGCAAAGCTCTTGCTTTTACAAAGCTCCAAAGTAGAGAGAGAAACCATTACCACATTTTGAGCCACCAGCTCACTGTTTGTCTTTGCCAACTCTATTGCAAACACAAGATGACGGGACATGCGATTTGCCATATGGAGGCTCTCATCAACAACAATCCTTCGAGGCAAGTTTATGTCTCTGTTTCAGAAAGAAAAGGTTTTCTCATCTGGCTGGCGTGGCTTCACATTGACAACAGTCAGTCTGCACTTGCTTTGGACATACTGGAATCAATTCTGGCTTCTATGCCAGAACACTGCACAACTCCTCAGGAAGGTGAGGGTGTTTCTATAAATTGGATTAAAATTAAAATGATTAAAATGCATTAAAAAAACCTCCCAAAAGTTCCAGAGTGTGACCGACAATCTCAGCATTCTTGTTTCCTTTATCACTACAGCTTATTATAGCCTCTGGAATTTTAAAGTGTTTTTTAGTTTTCACCCAAATTTTCACAGATGACCTTCAGTTTAAGATTTGCTTCTGCAAATGTCCTTTACAACAAGTTGGCTGTAAAGCCCCGTAAACAGGAAGTGGTATCATATGTTATTCATTTTTTATATTTTTGATCACAGATCTGTATGGACCATCTCTTCCTGAGTTTTCATTCCCAAAATATGTCATTCGACCTTAAGAGACTGGAACAGGCAAAGCTGTGTGTGCTGAGCTGTTTAGCTTCTTCATTTTGTCTTCAAACTATACTTTGTTTTAAAATTGCAGCTCATATTTCAAAGTTGTAATGTGCTGTTTCACACTCTTAAATGTAGTTATAAACCGAGGTCTATCTCAAAGTCAGATAACACACAACAAATAGTTAAACTTCAGGAATGTCTTGAAGACATAAAGACCTGGATGAGCTCTAATTTCCTGCTTCTAAATTCAGATCAAACTGAGGTTATTGTACTCGGCCCTGAAAATGTTTGAAACATTTTTAGTAACCAGATGCTTACTCTGGATGTTGTTACGTTGGCCTCCAGTAACAGTCATTTTTCACCAGGATTTATCCGTCAATGCGTGTATTAAATATGTATAACTTTCTTCCATTTGCACAATATCTCTCAAATTAGAAATATTCTGTCTCAGAGTGATGATGATAAACTTGTTCATGCTTTTATTACTTCTAGACTGCACTACTGTAATTCATCATTATCAGAATGTCCTAAAATTCCCTGAGAAGCATTGAGTTCATCTAAAATGACACCCTTTGTACTTTTATTTAGTCAGAACTGGATCAGGTGACCCTGAATCCTTCCTTAGTTACGCTGCAATTGGCCTAGGAGTGTTTCTGCTTCACACTTATGCATCACTCGGCATTTAATGATTAGTTAATATTCATCTCTGGCTGTCTTCCACATCTTCATTCAGAGTTACTTCAGAGTTTAACCACAGCTTCGCACAAATAACTATTTTGGTATCTGGGATTTTGACTTTTATATATCAGGGTTACTAACTCCTTTTGTTATATACAGTATATTACATACAGCTGAAACTTTTAACTAAAGAAAGTGGTCAACTTTAGAAAGACTTAGACTTCTGACTGATTAATAAAACTATGTGGAGTGTACTGTAGGATAAAGATTTAGCAAACAGGCATTTCTTAAATGTTAAAGTAAATTTCTTTAATGCAATACAAAGGTGTGGTTCTCAACATGCGGGGCGTGGCACTTCGATGTATGGGTGATGTTCGGAGGGCAGCAGAGAGCTACCAGGCTGCTATTGACATCTGCCAAGAGTTTGAAGATATGCCAAACGGGGCCGTAGCTCAGGCCAATCTAGGTAAGCTAGAATATCCTACTGTGCATAAATGTTTCGTTCCAACTATGTTATGACTCTTTCTCATCTTCATAAAGGGTTGTTGTGTCTGAAGGCTGGAGCAAAAACACTAGCAGAGAGGCATCTGTCTGAGGCAGTTCAGCTTTTCTCTGAGCTCAGTGAAGAAAGCAATGTGGAAAACTTTATCCTCGTATTGATGGAGCTGGGAAAGTATTATGTGAAGCAACAGCAGCTGGACTATGGGAAAGGATGCTATGAGTGGGCTCTGCTTCTGGCAATCAATGCTAACTTATTAGAGTGTAAGTATGAATGTCACATAACCATAGCAGTATGTTCATCTTATATTCTGTGTTAAAACTGTCCTTTTTTCTCTCTGTCACTTCGCCAGACGAGCTCAGTGTAACAAGATGTCTGTGTCGTCTGTATGAGTGTAAGATTCCAAACCAGGTTCAGTGGATAATCTACAGTCAGCACCAAGTCCAGCTGCTGAGACGCACCGGATACAGAGAACAGGAGGGAGAAGCACTGGAAGCAATCAGCCAGATCTACCTTTCTATTGGCACACAACAGTATGTGCATGTAGAATTGCAGTATGACTGGAATATGACATTCACTCACTTTTATGCAGTAGCAAAATACAGTGTTTTGTGGTTTAGATCAGATCGGGACTGAAAACTGAAGGCTCCAGCAGTTTGAGAGCAAAGTGCTCTATTTGAGTGATACGGTACTATTGAGGTCTTTAAGATAAGACGAGGCCTGATTATTCCAGACCTTTCTTTGAGGAGAAGAATTTAAAACACTACTGTCATGTTACTTTCACAGTGCTAAATGTATTTTGCCCAGTGCTGGTTTAGAATATTTTTGTTTCGTTTTTTCATTCTACAGAACTCAAAAGGGATCTATATACATTATAATTTCACTTATACCGCTCGCCCCTCTTTTATCCTTCAAGTTCGGGTCCTCTACCAGAGGCCTGGGAGCTTGAGGGTACTGTGTAGTATCTTAGCTGTTCCTAGGACTGCACTCTTCTGGACAGAGATCTCGGATGTCATTCCTGGAATCTGCTGGAGCCACTTGCCTAGCTTAGGGGGTCACTGCCCCGAGTTCTCCGATGACCACGGGAACCATGGTTGTCTTATTCTGCCACTACTATATTTGGTTGGTTAGCCATCGCCAGTTTGTATGACTGTATCTGTAGGTCTGTATTCTTATCTCAGCCATTTTCAACCACCCTAGGGATGTATCCCATTTTGACCTTGGGCCTTCCAAGCTATGCCCTGCCTGCTAGCGTCTTGCACCTTGCTGTTATGTGCTGGATTACCACGGGGGCATCTTTGCACAGCAAGGTATTTTACGACCGGCAGGCCGATCTTGTTTTTCCCATTCAACTGACCTTGTGCAGGTACCTTCTGCGTACATCATCTAGCCACACCTGAAGACTTTAGTCATAGACATGGACTTTACACTTCAATGCAAGGAGTCTTGTCCCTAAACTAGATGTGTTCAAGACTTTGTTCATAACAACTAAACCTGATATAGTGATTGTCTCAGAGTCCTGGGTAAAACCAACGATAAATGATAATATTTTATATCTTACTGGATATAATGTGTTTAGAGCAGATAGAAAAGACAGAGCTGAAGGTGTCACCATGTATGTGTCTGAGGATTTACAAGCATCACTGCTGCATTTTATATCTATTCCCAGACAGTTTGAGTTTTTGGCTTTGCAAATAACTTTGGCTTCCTCGCCCATAATAATAATTGGGTCCTACAGACCTCCCTCAGCATCTGCTGATGCTGAATCCTAGCAAAAGTGTTTGAGTTAATTGTGTCTGTCCAGTTCAACAGTTATTTGAAAATAATAACATCATAAACCATTTTCAATCTGGCTTCAGGGTGGGACATAATACAATTAGAGTACTAGTATTAGACATCATGGACCACTTTGACATCATGGACCACTGATCTTATCAATATTATGCAAAAGCTTGGTTTTAGTACAGATATGACTAGTTGGATTAAAAGCTACTTAACAAAACGTACCCGGTCTGCTCGGTTTGATTCGGTGTTCTCTGAGCCACTCATACTGAATAAATAGGTTCCACAAGGGTCTATTTTAGGACCCTTGCTCTTTTTACTTTGTATTAATAACATTTGTGAGCAGCTCAAATTCTCCTCTTACCATATGTATGCAGATGATACAGTTCTATATTCCTCAGCATCTGAATGAAGTATACACTACCGGTCAAAAGTTTCAGAACAACTCTCACAAACTTGTACTTTGATTCAGTTGTGGCTTTGGGTCTGCCAGACCTCTTCCTGTCAGAGTTGGAATCTCTACAGAGACCTACAGAGGTCTTGGTCACCAACTTAGTAAACAAAATTGTTTTAATTGTTGTAATGAAGCTTGTTTTGAACTTTCCACACTGTGCAGCTTCTCATCTTGGCCAGGACATCCTTGTAAAAGAAATTTCAGTAGATATTTTTTTTCCTGGTTAAATAAAGAATAAATAAAAATTTGGTGGTTGTGGCTTTGCTAGCAGCCTCTTCATGGTTCCAATTTACCAGAGGGATTCCCAGGCACTTGAAGCTATTCTTAATGTCTATAATGTTGCTTACTGGTAGTGCTGTCCCTTTAGTCCTGGCTACCTTTCCGTTCTTAGTTACCATCCAACTACACTTATGCAGTCTGAATGACATTCCAATGTCACTGCTGTAGATCCTAGTAGTGTGAATGAGTGAATCAATGTCCCATTCACTCCTAGCATACAGTGATATCATCCATGTAGAGGAGGTGGAAAACAATTGCTCCATTCTGTAGTCAGTATCCGTAGCCAGTCTTGTCAATGATCTGGCTGAAGGGGTTCAGGCCTATGCAGAGCAGCAGTGGGGACATCTCCTTGGTAAATCCCACAGTTGAGGGTGAGTTGTGCAGTTGGCTTGAAGTTAGCTTCTAGTGTTGTTCGCCACATCCCCATTGAATTCCTGATGAAGGCTCTTGGTTGATCTTGTGTAGTTCTACACATTCAAGGATCCATGTGTGAGGCATCCCTTGACTAGGGTTTCTTGTAGTCAATCCAGGTATTGCACAGGTTGGTCAGTCTGATCATACTATCTCGTACAACTGCTCTATCTACCGGGAGCAGGACTGTCCAGCCTTCAGTTAGCCAATTCGGGTGTGTCTCATTCGTTAGCAACTGGTTCATTTGTGCTACAAGGCACTCATGGAGTACAGTTAGCTTCTTTAGCCAGTAGGCTTGAGTCATGTCAGGGTCTGATGCTGTCCAACTCTTCATGCTTGAGACTCTGTTTTGGATGTCTGCCACTGTGATGGTTACTGGATCCTGTTCAGGGAGGTTGCTGTGGTCTTCTCTTAGCTCCACTAGCCATTTAGCATTGTTATGTCTTGTTTCCTCCTTCCTTGTGATCTTCCAGTGTTGTTCCATCTCCAGTAGTGGTGGGTGGATCGATCCAAATATCGATAGTATCAATACCAAGTCAGCATCGGTATCGGATCAATACTAGCCTGGTGAGATCGATTCTTTACTTTGAGTTCTGCTCATTTACAACGCTGTGCTTTCGGCAAAGACGAAACAGCCAGGTCGCTGGACTCGCCGCTCCTGTGTCCGCGAAGAGCAGGCACACTTTGCTCCCCCTCCCCCACTCTTATGTTTCGGTGTTGCGCTGTCACGTGACGTGACTTAGATACTTTGGGGGTTGTTAAGTTGTTTACATATTAATTATATTTTTACCAGTTGTTTTTGTTGTTGAGAATTTTAATTGTAAGTTTTGTATTATAGTTTATCAACAGTATTTGTTTTAATTTGTTGTACTGGTTTGCGTGCACTTAAGATTTAAAAAAAAAAAATAGATCGCCACCACGACAGACCCGATGGCATTTTCATGCTTCGCAGCATCATTTATTCTTACAATAATCACACAGTTGCTGTAACAGTACATTCAACGGCTGCAGCTCTCCCACTGCCAGCCGTACACATCACCACCACCAAACCTGCAGCAGCATCGCAGAACACGCCCCGCCACATAGCCCCATCGCCCGCTTCAGGCCGGGGAGCCATCCGGCCGAACCTACCTACTCCCCACTCCGCAAACAGGCGAGGGAATCGGCCCGGACCATCGGCGCCCCATGTCCCGGCCCAGCGACGGGGAAGTGTCCACTCTGGCGGCTGCCCGCGCCTCCAGCGGAAGCCCCGGAGCTGGTCTGGTGGCCACCCATGTGGCGGCGCAGCGGAGGCACAGCGGCGGCGCAGCAGGCCTGGAAGTGAGCCGGGCTCCAGCCTCCAGCGCACGAAGCCGCGCACTGTCCACCCTTACAGTAATCACACGGTTGTTGTAACAGTACATTCAACGGCTGCAGCTCTCCCGCTGCCAGCCGTACACATCACCACCAAAAACAACAACAGCAATTTGTGTTGAAAAGAGGTGAAGAAGCTGAATTTTTTCCTGAAAAGAGGTGAAGATCACATTTGTGCTGAAAAGAGGTGAAAAGCTGAACTTTCTGCTGAAAAGAGGTGAAGAAGCAGAGGTTTCTGCTGAAAAGAGGTAAAGAAGCTGAACTGTCACAAAAGAGGTGAATAAGCAGAATTTCTGCTGAAAAGAGGTAAAGAAGCAGAAATTTCTCCTGAAAAGGGCTAAAGAAGCTGAACATTCTGCTAAAAAGAGTTGAAGAAACTGAAAATTCTGCTGAAAAGGGGTGAAGAAGCTGAAATTTGTGCTGAAAGGAATTAAAAAAGTTGAATTCTTAACTGAAATAATAAGCGGGATTTGAACCTAGGCCTCCTGCTCTGAGAACGGCTGTTCATCTCACTGAGCTAAAACATGACTCAGCCCAGCAAGCTAAACTGGTGATCACACTGATAATGTTGTCCCATTCAGCAAAATGGGCCAAAAAATGGCATAAAAATAATTAATATTTCAAAAAGTATAAAAGTTATGAGCACCAAAAGATATAGCTGGCATTAGCAGAAAGAGCAGAACAGTTTAAAATGTGAATGGTGAAAATCGGATGAAAACTGAGGGAGTAGGATAGTCCAAAGGGAGAGAGGAAAGAAGGGAACGTGAGGAGAAAGTACAAGGTCAGGAAGAACCAGGTAAGAAAACAGACAGGGAATAGTGACAGGCATAACAGAAACTGTTAAACTGACAAAGACAAAAACAATTTTACTCATACAATCTGGAAGTTGTGTTCTCCCTATATTAAAGCTGTTATACAGAATCTGCAAAACAAACTGAGTTGAAACATTTTTGACCCTCTTTAACAACATTCCAACATAACATTATCATTGATTGGGGAGATTAAAATTAATGATATATTTTTGTGTTGTTCAATCACAACTCTACTAAAACCTCAGCCAATAATAGGTAGGCCAACTTTTGGATCATCTAGTTGTCTGTATGACTGCTGCAGTACGTCCACCACATTTGCGCACTACCAGAAAATGCCAAACAGAGCCCTGGTGGAGTGAGGAGCTGTAAGAGAAGCAGAGTGCTCTGTTTATATTCTAAAAATGTTTTAAGCTAGCTTGTTTCAAAGATTCTGTACAGCAGCTTTAAATGTTTTCCAAAAGCACACATACACTTACCTTATCAGTGTTTCTCAAACGTTTTAGAGTGTGTACCACCTAAAATAATGTCAAGCTCTCCCAAGTACCACTATGAAAGCGTGAAACTCATAAATCTTACAACACAAAATTCCAATCTGTTACTAAATTGAAAAGTCACATAGGTTAAAATAAAAGAAAAAAATCTGCAGAGCCATAGTAGTATCTGTAGTAAAGATCTTTTCATATATTGTATACATTGCACCATAGGCTGTGTCGTTTCTGGGATGCTTAGGATTCAAATTGCACTGCTGGAAATAGTTTATTTTGATGCATATGCTGTTTTTTTGCAAATTTGCATTATAATATTTATTTTAGTTTTTCCTGCAGTATATAAAAATTGGTGTATTTCAAAAATAAAAATATGAAGACACTCAAAATAAGTTTCCTGTGGTGGGAAACTATTTTGTGCAACTTTTTTGGATTTACAGTTTTGAGTAATAAGCCTCTTAAATTTCTCTAACTAGAAATATATGTTAAAAAAACAAAAACAATTTTCAATTATTTGGTAGTTTATTGCACTTTTTTGCAATTTATGTAATTACTATGCACTTAATGCATACATATTATTAAAATTTGGGCTATAATGGTTGTATTGATGTATATCAACTTCAAATGCACCACAAAAATGGCACTACAGCATGTAAAAATATAATATAAGCTCTGGCGGACTTGGTTCTATGGTAGGTCTTAAAGGGTTAAATGTTAAGATTGTTCAACTCCCAGCTCCACCCGGAGCCTGTATCCTTGCCTGAAGACAAAACCCTGTAAGTTAAAACAAACTTCACATTTGCAAACAACTGTAGCTCATAAGAGTAATAAAGTATTCAGCGTCACAGAGACAAGTATCATTGCAGGTTTATTCTAAATCATTGAACCCCTACTTTTTTGCCATAATTTGCTCCAAATCATCGATCATCTCAACTTCATTCCACATTGTAATCAGTGACTTTCCTTAAGTTTGTCACTCACTTATTTCATCACTATGAGCTCAATAGTGGTCAGATACTCAGCCCCATTTTAACTATTCTATAATCACAGCACATCTGTTCAGTTCTCACTTGTCTGTCTGTGCTGAATCCTTTACAAGCACTCTTAGAGAAACATTAGCAGTAGCATCCTAGGTCAGGCCTGGGTCACCAGATTCCAGAGGTGCTGTAAAAGGTCATAAAGTTAACACTCTGCTGTAAAAGAAGTAACACTGGTTTCAAACACAGTATGTCTCTCACACTGTATTCACATCTCCACTGTAATATTCACATTTCTCAACAACACAGTGTAATTTCATCACCAACATACAGCCTGTAAACACAGTTTCCTTCACACAAAAACTCAGTAATCCTGTGGTAGAAAAACATTATTAAGTTGTGCCCTGTTGTAAATCACATGATCAAATCACATGATTAACCCTCTGCTGTAGAAAAGTAATGTAAATGTTAGCGCTGCGCAGGTGCATACACACTTTCTCACAGTGACGTCTGCATTGTGAGTAATACAGGATCATGAATAACACACCGCTGGTAAAATCACAGACACCCAGAAAATTTACAGCTAAAAGCTTAAATTTGCAGAGTTCACACAGTCATGTGACCCAACGTTTCCTCCTCTGGTCTCCTCCTGCTCCTGCAACAAAAGACACACACAGAGACACATCCACCCCTTTGTCACATCTGGGTGGGGGTTAACCTTTGCATAGTGGTGTTAAGCCAGTCAAGTCAGTCAACTCTTGTCAGCTTTCAGCAGTCCAGTCAGGTCCCCATGTTTTTTTCACTCATGTTTTATTCATTTATTCATTCAGTGCTGATAGTGGAATCTATCGTCGCATTTCGTTTCCACCCTCAGCAATATGACGCCATTTCAGAAAAAGAAAAAGAATTTAAACAGGATTACCGCTGAATCCTTTTAGACAGGGACTCGCTTCCTAATTGTCCCAATAAGTGGCTTTCTCCTGAACCCATTTTAATTTTGGAGAAACTCACTTTGCAACCGTTCACGACAACATGTTGTGTAGTTCTTCCTGTTCAAATGTTCAGATGTGCTTTAAATGACAGAGAGTTAGCAACAAACTTTTACTGCACTATGAAAGTAACAAAATAAAAAGGAAAACAGTAAGAAAGGCCTTGTTAAGTCATGACACGTGTTCTTCATCCCAGGAGGGGAAATCATACCAAACCTAACTGGCAGATTCAACTTTGTAACAAAAGACAAATCATCAGCCAGTTTAATCTCAAACATTCATCCAATCAGCCACACAACACACAACATAACCCTGTTGTCTCATCACATAATAAGTTTCTTCTCATGTAACCAAATGTGTGCCATGTTAAAACTTCTTCACACACCAGAAACTCAACAATCAGCTCACTGAGCTCACTCATTCAAGACCCCTCATCAGCATCCTGTTTTCTCCTCTATGATGCAACCATCTGTCCTCCAAAATAATATTCGTCCACTAGTCTATGTATCACTTTCATCTTACTAGTGACTTGGACAAGATGACAAACAGAATCTCAGCTTAGACTCTGTCTGGTCTTCATGAGTTTCATTGTATTTGTATGTAGGGTTAGTGTGGTTAATACATTTTCTGTTTGTGTGTGTTTTTGTGTACCTTTTTCATTTTGTGGTCCAGACCTCTTCTCAATTTTCCCTTTAAAGCCGTCAGTGTCCTTTTTCCTACGATTGCTAACCCAATTTTTGATTTCCCACACTAAACAACAGCCTTCCTCTGTGTTCTCACCTGCTCCTCTCACTCTGTTCTCCTCTCCCACTTTGCAGTCCAATGGCAGTCAGTTCTCTCCAGCTTTGTCCTGGGTCATCCTCACTGTCTCATCTTGTCATTCCACTCCAAACGTGGCAAATGTCACTCAGACAGTCTCCTCAAAAGTCATCTTCACACACAGTGAAGTTGCAGCTTGCTGGAAACGCATCTCCATCCATCCATGTTTTCTTTCTCTCTGATGCCGTTTGCACACACTGCTGCTGGACCTCTCTCAGGACTCTGCGGTTGTCTCTTGGCCTGCTGTCAACTGTTGATGTTCATGCTTGTGCTTCTGGAACTGCACTCCTTATCTTCAAGGAGAGGTTAGCTTCCATGGAGCTTGTTTTTACAGGGTGAGGAACACAAAGGAGTTAAGCTGTAAACACAATTCAGCCAAAACTCGGCCTGAGTGTTTCCTAATGATGTTAACCTATAATTTTCTTCCAACTGCTGCTCATGGAAAATTGTTCCAGGTCTGCTTTTTACCTGAAGTGACAAACTAAGACATTTTCATTATTCTCATCTCTGCTTAAACAACACACATCTCTCTCTCCCTTTTTTTTGAAGTCTCCTTTCTTACAAACAGAAAGTGAGATTGTAGCTGTTTCAGGCTGACAAACACTCTTCATGTTATCATTGTTTTTTTCATCAACAACACAACTATTTTATTTCTTTTGTGTCCACTGGGGTAGAAGGTGACCTGCAGAATCATCTCTGCCCCAGTTCGAGACCACTTCACTCACACATACTTTCATACCTCTCTGTAACTCACACACACAGTGATGTCAGACACAATCACCTGCTTTTTGCCAAAACAAAAAACATGATGCTGATGTTACAAAAGTCTCACACACATGAATCAGGATGCAGAAAAGCTGTTGCCCATCTGAGGTGTGAGGAAGAAACTGAACTCGCGGATAGCTGCATGCTCGCTGGCCTGGCGACAAAGTTAAGCACCAGGCGTCGCAGACGTCTCACTGCTAGCAGACTTCGGTGGCGTCATCTCCCTCCCCCTCAGTGGACGCAATGTGTTGGGTTCCAGCTCGGACCAAATAAATGTTGAGTCTGTGTTTCCGCAGGCTCTGCTAGTGTAGAAAGTTATTCTCATGAAGGACAAAAACAAGACAACATCTTCAACCAGTCTTTTACTCGCTAGAGAGGGAAGGCTACTCGTGGAGCTTAACGCTCCTCACCTGTCTCCAGCCCAGCTCCTTCAAAGAGCAGCGCTCCTCGTAGCCTTTTATTGACAAACTGTTACAATACACAACACAACACAAGCACTTCCCACCGTAAAACCCCCCTTGGTTACAATGACAAGGCACTATGTGTGTATGTGAAAACACCTGTATGCTTGTAAAGACAAGAATGTGTGTGTGTGTGTGTGTGTGTGTGTGTGTGTGTGTGTGTGTGTGTTTGAGGGTGCGTTTGTGTGATCTCCTGCTCACCAACAGGGTCATAAAAGCAGGAAGTTACCACACAAGAAACAGATCTTTCAGAGAGGATGTGCTTACAATAAAACCTCCCCCAGCACCAGAGTAGCTTTGAGGTGATCAGAGACAAAGGAACGTCTTTGATCACACAGTTTGAAACAATGTAGAGACGGTAAGCATAAAAATGACAACATTAAACAATTCACTTTAACAATGTGTGTCAAATATAAATAAGGACATACCAGAAAAAGCTGCGAGTTTCTTCTATTTAGAGTCAAGTTAGTGTTTTGTGTCTTTGTTTTAGGCCTAATGTCAAGCAGAGGTGTGTGTAACTGCACTGGTCTGTTATATGTGTGAAATGTGTGCTTCTCTTCAGTATCATCTTCGTCACTGCTGATTCCTTTGTGTCATCATGTGTTGAGAAGAGAGAACAGTTATAATGAAGGAGCAAAAGGAAGCCCTGAAATCTGCATCCAACAAGGAAGTGTTGGCTCACCAGTGATCCCAGCAGAGCCACTGGTTTGGCTCCAGTTGTTATAGATTCAGTGATGTTGTTCCTACAGATACATGTTAGCATCTTTATTGTAGTAAAGTATTGTAATCTGCAGATAGCAACAAGGCAGAAAACAGCTCCATGATCTGATCTTAATGATGTTGTTTTGGTTTATTTCTGTCTTTCAGAACTGGATTGGAAACTATCAAAGGTCTAAAAACAGCCTCAACCCTCCCAAAGACAAACTTTACACACGTCATCGTTCAGCTACAATTTTTGTTGCAGGGATCTTCTGCCAAACAAGGCTGAGAGAAGATTTCTTATAGCTGTCATGTTGATGCTGTTTCAAACACACTCATATATTAGGGCTGATATCAGGGCTGCACAAGTTCTTTGTGTTTGTGATCATGAATAATAGAAGTGTGCCTGTTGAAGATCATGTTTGCTACATGATTATATGTCATGTTGTTGTTCTGTATTATATTCAGCTTTCACCATCCTTTCCCAGCCCCCTGTTACACCATCCATGCAAAGCCAATCTGACTGTGGCCCAATGTGTTTGATAGTTTGTGTTGGATAAAGAGATTTGACAGACTTGGTTCTCTCACGCTCCGTTTTGCGTAACTATTTTTAAATCCCTGTAGAACTGGAACCACGTAAGCTAGCACAATCATTTTTTTGCACATGAAACCGGAGGAGTTGTACTTACATTTTATGCCATCAGCTTGTCCTAACTCATGGTTTCTTTCCACATATAGCTTTGCAAAAACAGTATAAAAAGCACTTGCAGCAACAAAAACACAATATTCCAGAAACACGCTTTGCTGATCCGATCAGCTGTTCGTAACACTTCCTACGTTGGAATAGACGTCAGCGCGAACTATCGCGTGTCCACCATTACCTGGCCAAAATCGGAAGTGACGTCATTTTCACGGAAAATGTAGTTGTTGGGTTTTTTTTTTGTTTTTTGTTTTTATCTTCGGGGCCTTATAAGCCTGTACTGGTGTTTTTAAAAGTCATGTTTGACTTCATACTTTTCTGAATAGTTTCTGGGACGCTTAGAACTCAAACTGCACTGCTGAAAATAGTTGATTTTGATGCACATGCTGCTTTTTTGCAAATTTGCATTATAATATTTATTTTCATTTTTCCAGCAGTATATAAAAATTCGTGCATCTCAAAAATAAAACTATGAAGACACTCAAAATAAATTTCCTGTTGTTAGAAACTATTTTTTTGCAACTTTTTTGTATTTACAGTTTTGAGGAACAAACCTCTTAAATTTCTCTAACTAGAAATATATGTTTAAAAAACACAAAAACGATTTTCAATTTTTTGTAGTTTATTGCACTTTTTTGCAATTTATGTAGTTATTATAGACTTAATGCATACATATTATCAAAATTTGGGCTTTAACGGTTATATTGATGTATAGCAACTTGAAATGCTCCCAGAAATGGCACCACAGCATGTGAAAATATAAAGATAACTCTGGCGGACTTGGTTCTATGGTAGGTCTTAAAGGGTTAATATAGATTTTCAATACAGGCTTTTGGTGAGTGACTGGGTTCTGTGTAATAATCATCTCTGCATTTTACAATAGAATAGATCAGCTGATCATTGATCAGTTTCATGGTTGAAGTAGCAACAGGAGAGGGAGGGGGAGAGAATGAGAGAAGAAGAGGCAGCTGCAGCGTAACGGCAGAATAACTCCAGCTTTGTGTCTTTTTCCATTCTAGCTGAAGTCCGGGACAAACTGTGCTCCTTTTCAGCTCAATATGAAACGCGTAATATTTTCTCTGAATACGGGACGATTCCATTTTTTACGGGACGGTTGGGAACTCTACTAACTAACCTTATGAATAAAATAAAGTTCACTATCAGTAACATCATAGCACCCACCCAGCTGTAGAGAAACTCCGTCATGCTAGCTAGTACGCAGTACGAGTTATTGTAACTGACAGTAAAAAGTCAGCATAACGAAAATAAACTTCACCTAAACTTGGTTTATATCTGACCCAGATAGACTGCAGGTCATAACTTCTTACCTGAAGTTCAGTTCACCTGACACTCGGACCGGCCCCGACTTGGGTCTCTGCTCCTCCTGCCTCCCCTTTCCCTCATCCACCTGCTGGCCTCCACCACTTACTAATGTTACTGAATCTGTGGAAGCTCTGCCATATCCAAAATATACTGAGTTATTTTTACACACCGGCCAGCATCTGGCCAATCCACCATCTTTCATTGTTTATGCCGTTACAAAAAAAAATCCAAAAAAAAATCATCGGCCCACCGAGCAAATGCCCGGTATGCCCGATGGCCAGTCCAGCTATGGTCGTGCCATCAGTTAACCCTTCGTGTGCCAGCTGGCACGCGTGCCCAGGGTTGCCGACCCCTGCTCTACATGTTTAAAGGTGTCCAGTCCTGAGACACTGGGGGTGGAAACAGCTGTGATGTCATTGGACTGTCTCAAAGACAGAAGTGCATGAAGTGAGCAGCCAAGGAGCCGCTGATGTTTTGGATTCAACAGCATTTGAAAGGTTGACACAGACACATTTGCACATAGAAAGCTGAATTTGTCATATGCCACCGTGAACTCACTGTTCAGTGTTTTTCAGGAAGCTTCTTAACTGCCTCTGCTGCCAAACAAGCAGCTGATGTCCTTGAGAAGAAGCTGAAGAAGTCTTCAACAACAAATACAGGAAGTGGACTTTCAAATACTAGATTCACTTTAGACTCACAGAGAAATGACTCAACTAGCTGTGTTTGACTCCTTTGACTCTATGAAAGGTCAGTGTGTGTCTGTACACAGACTGTTGTGTTGGACTATTATTCAGTTGTCTGCATCTCAGTGTAGATGAGGCTGGGGGTCATGGGAGGCCACCATAGCAGTCTCTTCAACATCATGACATCATCATAAATGCTACTGGACTGTCTGATGGGCTGACGGTGAAAAAGCCGTCGGCCTCTGGAAGGAAACAGAAGACATTTCAGAGGCTGCAGCAGATTTCTTTGATTTGGGGCCTTTTTCAGCTTTATTGGACAGAGCAGTGAAGATAAGTGACAGCAAAGCAGAGGGGAGAGAGAAAGGGACGTGGTCAGAATCAAAGCCAGGCCAGCTGCTCTCCACCTCGTGGCACATGGTCACCTGCTCATCCTAGTGAGCTCCACCAGCAGCCCTTTCACACAGTTTACACTGTCAAACACTGTGTGTGGACCTCAGCTAACAACAGGCTACATTTAAGTCTGGACTACATGCTTTTATATTGAGGCAGATTTTTCACTGTTTTTATTCCATCAGCAGCTCAACATCATGAGCAGCTTTGACATAAAGACATCAAACTCAAGCTGACTTTAAACTGGATCTACTTTTAATACAGGGCTCAAAAACAACCAACATCTTTATTATATATCAGGACAGAAAGTCATTTCATCTCAAATGGAAAACAGCTTTGGAATAATCAGCACTATCAACTGGTTTGGGATCTCCACCAGTTTCATGTCTTTACAGCTTCTCCAACAAAGTTCCTGTAAAATCAGCATTTTTGTCTTTATTGGTTTGATAGTGATTGATTATTCAGTCCCAATCTGCTGTCATCTAAAGAACAAAATGATGTTTCTATGAGTCAAAAGCTCCAGATGTTGTTCACAAAGAAAACAAAGATTAGGAACTTAAACACAAAGTGTTTGGAGCCAAAATGTTCCCAAGCTGCTCTTTTGAAATGGCAGAGGTACAGTGGTGTCTAACAGCACACTGTGGAAGGCAAACATGTTCTTGTTGGATGAAACTTCATGAATCCTTTGTAGATTTGAGCTTTTGGAGCCTTTCTTTTCTCTTCAGGTGTACAGAGGCTGAGGAGGCAGGTGAAGCAGGTGGAGCTGTTGTAATGCTGGCAGAGGGTGTGTCTTAGTAACTCTGTGAGGTAGAACTGGATCCAACATTGTGGATGTGTTGATGTTGGAGCCATTAAGATTCTCTGGCCACACTGTAGGATTTCCCTCTGATTCACTGCGGGGGCATTTTGGAGTCTGTCAATGAAACTCTTCATATTTGTGTTTGACACCAGTTTATAGAAACAGAGAAATGTGTCGTGCTTTTGTTCGGCCTCCACAAATATACACATTTGTTCATTGGTTGGACTTTTTGTAAGGAGACACGTTGAAAACCATGTTAATAAGATCTTGTTGTTTCCTGTGGATCCGACACAGAGGCCATTTATCAATGTCCAAGTACGCGAGTACGTACTCGCGTTCTCGGTGAGTACGTACCCGCCGAGAACGCAAGTACGTACTCGCGATATGTACAATTGGAACACCTGCGTACGTGATGTCACAGGTCCGGAGTTTTTACTGCCGTCCCCTCCTAATTTAACTGTGAGTAACATGTTACGAAGCTTAACTTTAATCACAGCCAAACCGGTTTACTCAGGAACAAACAAAACACTGAAATAAACCAAACATTAACATTTAGAAGTGATCTAAGTGACTTATATATCATTTTTAACCTCAGTAGTGAAACCTCTATTAATAAAAATAGTGTACCTGTACATACCTTAATAAAAACAAGCAGGTGAGATGTTAGAACGCTTTTATTTCTGTTCTAGTGGACACTCAATACTATAGACAGCTGCTGGAGTTTCTTTAACCTGAGTAGTGAGAAGTCCGGGAGCGGGGGGTTTGAAAACGATGTGCCGGGAGTCCGCTGTTGAGTTTTGGACGAAATGCATTCTGGGATATATAGCTGTCCCAAGTCCACACCGATGCATGCTCGATAAAACGGGCGGATCGAGAGCACATCCGGGACTTTTTCGCGTTCTTGGCTTGATGCGTACTTCGAATTGGAACAGTACTTGGTCTCCGACTGATGACGTATCACGAGTACACGAGAACGCAAGTACGCACAAGTACGCATATTGATAAACGCCCAGAGAGTGGACTTCAGACAGAAACCGTGGAAGAGATTTTAGAGGCCGTGTGTGGCAACAGGAAGTTTCTGTATGTTTGCTGATCTTACATGTGGAAAACAACACGTGATGTTTGTGAAGTTCTACAATGATTGCAGCTGCCGTCATAGGCAACTCTCACATTTAAGTTCATTTTATTAGACAGTTAAGTTTGAAACAATAAGTAGTTGAAATATTAAGAAATAAATAGTAATTCATGTTTGTTGATTAGATTTATATGTTTAAATGTGTTATTTGTGCTAATTGTGCAATTAGATAGGAACCTTTTCTAAACACAGGCATTTTTTGGCTGTCACACTCAGCAAGCTAATTAAGAGACGAGGTTTGCACGTCTGCAGAAAGATAAATAAAGAGTGCCTTTTTTGGACCTCCCCACGACGTAAAAATGAAAGTTTATTCCCTTTGAGTGAGGCCAATGAGGTAAATGTTTTATTTTGTTTATTATCGTTGTATGTAAATACTCGAGTGTTGCGTGAGATTCAAGTGCAATAGCCGCAGTGTGAAGTGTGATGTGTACTTTATTGATCATTTTGTTGCATGTTGCGTTGTATATAATGCTTAAGGACTTTAGTAAGAATATTCATATAAGTTTGTATTTCCTTTTAGTTCTGACGGCTTTGTATCGGCTGTGGTTGGACATCATTACATGTTAAAACGTGGAAGAATCCTCCTGTCTGAAATAAATGTCAGTTTAAACACAAAGAACAAGTTGAGCTTTATTAAGACTCGAGGGGAGTAACAATGATCATTGTTCTGACAGCATTTTGAGTGGGAACAGTTCAAAGTTATTTACTGACTGAAACAAGCTGAATGTTTCTGTGCACGATGAAGATCAGCAGCTCAGCTGATCAATGAATTGACATCTATCAGTCATTTCATGAGATGAAGTCATCAGCAGACATTTGTTCTAACTGTGTGATAAATGTCAGAACGTCAGGGCTCTGCTTTAGTCACTACTTGATGATCATTGGCTCATTGTTGAATCCAGTGGCCCAGTCTGACCTCTGACCCTTTGCTGCAGGTCTTCTGTGTTATCTCCACTTTCATGTCTGATCTTCAGCTGTATCGTCCAAAATAAACATCTGAATCATTTCCAACACTTCAGCAGATCTTTAGTTTGGGCAGTACAGTACAAAATAACACATATTGTACTGTACTGCCCACTTCCTGATCTTATTGGATCTGTGTGTGAGGTTGGTGAAGGAAACACATGTTTACTGAGTGAATCGCTGCCATTAGGAACTAGTTTTTATATCACAGCCTAGAAATCACAAAGAACCATTTCTGCAAGTGAAAAGTCGTCATTGGAGGAAAATAATTGTATCGTTTGTGCGACTGTTGTTTGTAAATGAAGGATTGTCCCAACTACATGTGCTGCTGACCTTTGACCTTTTCTTTAGGTGCACAGAGGAGTCTGTGGAAACATCCAGAACTGAGGCAGTGCTACAGATGTCTTCAAATAAAGTGGTGTATTATCCATGGCTGCGTTCCTGTTTAGACCTGCTGGCTGTCAATGGGCTTCATTCCATTTCAGACTGCTGGTGGTCGCTGTGATCTAAACTCAACATGGCTCCTGTGTTAGAAGAGCCTCTGATTTTAAAATATGCACATTGAATAGTTTCTTTGCAACACTATGGAGCTACCAGCCCAGTATATGTAGCCCACAGTAGATGGAGTTATCAAGCTGCACTGACAAACATCAGGACTCATGTGATCCCTACATGTGGACCTTTCACACATGGATCCAAGTGCAGATTCAACTCTGCATTACATTTGACTTCAGCTGTTACAAACTTTCATTTTCTAGCTGTGTCACTTCCTGCTTCTTGGATCAGATAGTTTATCCATGTCCACAAATGTTTAGCTGCATATTTTTATCATCTGTATTTTCAGTCTTTATACAGCCGATATTTCATGTGGACTCCAATCTGCCACCTGCCATCACGTTTTCAGGGTTCATTCAGTGTGGAAATGTAGGACAAACAGCAGCACATGTTCTCTAAATGTTTGCAGTCATTTTAAATGAAGCTGATACTACATGAGACATTTTGCACATTTATTGTCTTTGAACAGAGAATAATAAAGCCATCAAACATATACAGGCTGTGCAAATACAAACTTCTGTGGTGCATTTGATGACCTGCAGAGGAGAACAAGTCGGGCTTTTCAGCCCTAACACAACCTCTTCGTTCTCAATACTACAAAACCTTAAAAGGCTGATATGCAAGTTTGCATGAATCACCAACACAGTTGTGTTTGTTTCTAGTACAGTTATAAATAATGTGATCAAATATCTGCTGACTGATTAGATCCAGTATATATTACAGATGAACTGGATATCACAGCATGTTGTTAATCCGTCATATCAAACTAAACAGTGTTGCTGGTGTAAATATCCTCCAATAAAGTCAGATGGGCTGAGGCTGCTGTTGCCAGGTAACGATGATGTCACACTGGAGGAGGAGCAACATCATTGCATTATAATGGCCGTTTATCAATGCCCAAGTACGCGAGTACGTACTCGCGTTCTCGGTGAGTACGTACCCGCCGAGAACGCGAGCACGGACTCGTGGGCCGTTTCTCAATTCTCAAGTACCCGAGCACGGACTCGTGATTTGTACAGTCGGAACACCAGCGTACGTGATGATGTCACAGGTCCGGAGTTTTTACTGCCGTCCCCTCTTAATTTAACTGTGAGTAACATGTTATGAAGCTTAACTGTAATCACAGCCAAACCGGTTTACTCAGGAACAAATAAAACACTGAAATGAACCAAACATTAACATTTAGAAGTGATCTAAGTGACTTATATATCATTTTTAACCTCAGTAGTGAAACCTCTATTAATAAAAATAGTGTACATGTACATACGTGTACATACCTTAATAAAAACAAGCAGGTGAGATGTTAGAACGCTTTTATTTCTATTCTAGTGGACACTCAATACTATAGACAGCTGCTGGGGTTTCTTTAACCTGAGTAGTGAGAAGTCCGCGAGCGGGGGGTGCGATGTGCCGGGAGTCCGCTGTTGAGTTTTGGACGAAATGCATTCTGGGATATATAGCTGTCCCAAGTCTACACCGATGCATGCTCGATAAAATGGGCGGATCGAGAGCACATCCGGGACTTTTTCGCGTTCTCGGCGTGATGCGTACTTTGAATTGGAACAGTACTTGGTCTCCGACTGATGACATATCACGAGTACACGAGAACGCAAGTACGCACAAGTACGCATATTGATAAACGCCCACAGTTTCCTCTCTAACTGGATGATGCTGTGAACAAGAACAGCTGTGGAACCATTGGCCATTTCCCATAGTGTAGCTGAGTCAAAACAGCCCAAGTGCTGAGAGGGAAAACATGATGATTTATGTAAAGTCATAACTGGCTGCAGCAGCTGACCTTTGACCTGTGAGCTGCAGCTTAAGCTTCTTTTATGGTTCAGTGTTTAATGTTTAAACTGTTTATGGCTGCACACATGCCCACAGTCAGGTTGTTTACATGTTGAAATGTTAAATACAGTGTGGCAGCTGAGCTTTGACCTTTAACCTGCGAGCTTCAGACTCATTGCTGGTGTGAGGTTGCAGACACACCCACATCATCTGATTTGTTCTCAGGGTTGTTCAGTGTGTTGGACTTGGAGCAGAAACCTGCTGCAGGTTAATTATTGATCAAACAATATCACACAAGGTGCAGCAGCTGACCTTTGACCTGTGAGCTTCAGACTCTTTGCTGGTGTGAAGTGTTTAATGTGACTTCAGCCTGCAGACACAGAGGACTGATGAAGCAGAAGATTGTCTCTGTTTCTACACAGACCTGGTCCAGACAGCAGAGCTGCAGAGTGAAGACGTTCATGGGAAGAAGCTGAGTAAGTGCAACGTCCTCTTTGAATCCTGGATCAGGAAGTGAAGCCGGTGAATATTTGCTGTTTAAATAAGGTTTCTGTCTTTGACTCAGTCTGCTGTCACTTTGTGTCAGAGAGAAAAAGAGATTTCAGATTAACTGCATTATATGCTGAGTAACTAAACGCTGCTAGTCTGTGGTGTCACTCCCAGCAGCATCACGTCATTTCTTTACTCTGACCTTTAACATCAGTTCACTTAGCTAGCAGAGCAGCTAGCAGTTAGAGTATGAACTCTGTGTCAGCAGTCAGCTTGGTCCTGGTGGTCGCCTGGTTTCATGTTTGCTGATGATCCAGATGTGTCCACATAATTATTTATTTCTGTAAATGTAAAGACTTTACAGATAAACAACAGCAGCCCTCTGGCTGGACTCTAACCTGTGAGTTTCCTGTGACTGAAACCACAAGCTGACATTTTCCTTCTGAAGCAGCTGAATGGATGTTTGAGTTTACCTGCATACATGGTGCAAATAAACCCGCTTTGGATGGTTTGGAGGCGGAGCCCAAAGCAGGACAGGATTCTAATGTGATTGGTCACTTTGATGAGGTGGCTGTAACTCAGGTGGTCGAGCAGGTCACCTGCTAACCAGAAGGTTGGTGGTTTAATGCCAGACTGCATGATGTCCTTGGGCAAGATACTAACCCCATGTTGCTCTATTTTAAACCAAAGGCTTCAGACGCAGGTTCTGCAGCCTCTGCACTGCTGTGCCATCAGCCTGTTGGACAGTATTTGATAGATTTCAGGGAAAAATGAAGGAACATGAACAACGGGTCAGAAACACTTATACTTTATACATCATGCTTTTCTTATGCAACATCCACACGTGAATCATGAAACTTTAACATTTAAAGTATTGTAGCTCTGTTGCTAAATTTTCTGACTCTTGTTTTAATGGTAATAGTCAAAGTGTGTGATCGGTGAATTGTGAGCAGCAGAAAGGAGGAAAGCACTAATGCTGGCACAAGGGGCCACAAACCAGTGTACTCCAAGTGCCAGCCTGGGTAAATGGGGAGTGTTGCATTAGTAAGGGCCTTCTGAACTAAAGCTTTACCAAATAAAATGTGTGGATCATAATGAATAAGACTGTCATGCTACTGATGGCTGAAAGAAAAGGAAGAGGAGGAAGGAGGCATGTTAGGAGTAGGGATGGGTATCGTTTAGGTTTTATACGACACCAGTGCCAAACCGGTACTTTTGAAACGGTGCCGGTGCTTAAACGGTGCTAGAATCAGTGCTTAAAGAATGGAAAACACAAACTTTGTCCAAAAACCTCTCATGTTTTTATTTTTAGCAGTCTCTTTTTTTCTGCAAAATGATAACCAAGTCAGCCTTTTCTGTTGATACAACACACCTCCTTTGGTTGGAACCGGTGCTTAAAGAATGGAAAACACAAACTTTGTCCTGAAACCTCTCATGTTTAGTTGGTTTTTTGTAAAAAGATAACAATGTTAGCCTTTTCTGCAGCTATAGGGCACATATGGTATCACTCTATCAAACAAGAAGACAGCCGCATGTAACTACGACGGTGTTTGCTAGCTCACCTGACATTACTTTAATAACGTGGTTAGCCTACTCAACGTAAATTACACACGAACAACATTAAGCTACTCACGCAGAGAAGAACGGCTGCTGCTGCCATCATCATCCTCATCATTTCTGCTACACTGGCAGGGCTAGGGGCCAGGACTCTCCTCTTCGGGTTCTTGGGGGATGTTGCTAACTCCGGGTCCGATAACAGGCACCACACCCGCAGTAGATGTGCACGGTGTGAGGTGTCACAGCAAGCTATCAAATACGGTGCATTTCTCGGCTTTAAAAAAAAAACACTATGCGTCGCCAGGTGTTTCATGGTAAACGGACGGATTCTTATATAGCGCTTTTCTACTCTCCTGGAGTACTCAACATGCCACATTTATCCAATCACACCAGCACTTTATCTGTACTCAGTGCTTTCTAAGTACATTCACACTCTGACGGATGCATCGGAGAGCAAGTTGGGGTTAGTATCTTGTCCAAGGATACTTGACACACAGACTGGAGGAGCCTGGGATCGAACCACCAACCTTCCAATCAGTTGGTGACCAGCTCTACCTCCTGAGCTACAGCCACCCTGTTTCATCAGATTCGAGGTGTTACCTCCTTTGCACAGTATCACAATATCACCTTAAAGCACTTGTTGCAGGCTGCTGAGTTTGCATCTTTTGCTGTGAAGTACAGCCAGACTTTGACCGCTTTGCCTTGGGCATTTTTAATCTGTAGCTCTGCTCTAAAAGAACGTACGTACCTGGGCCCGCCTACTATCCTCGGAAACGTAAAATGATTGGCTAGAATCCAAAGTGTATGACATCTCAGGAAAAAAAAGCACAGAAAAAAAGCACCGAAATGTGCTCTGCTTTTCGGTCTGGTTACTACCGTTTATGTTAGATCCGGTGCCATAATGGCATTGGATACCAGTACCCATCCCCAGTTAGGAGGCAATGGTAGAGAAGGAAAGACAGGAGAGTGGAGGTGATGTATCTAAATGCATCTGAACAAAGCAGAAGTACACACCAAACTCAACGGACAGTCAAATGTAGAATCACAGAACAGAACTGCAGGCTGAGTTTGGATGTTTGACTTTGTCTTTCACACCTCTCTGTGGCTCACACACACAGTGACGTCAGACACATTCACACTCACTGTTCCATCTGCTTTGTGAAAAAATTCATTACTTTCTTCCTTCAATGATCTACATACTACGTGCTGCCCAGTGAATACTTTGCAATGTATTCCATCCCCTTTCAAGGCAGACTTACTCAGTTTATTCCCCATTACGAGACAACAATCAGCCACACTCACACAGACCACGTCTGGCCCGCACTCGCTCACACGTGCGTTTACACACCAATGAGAGCTCTATCCTCCTTACATATTGGTGGATAAACCAAACACTCAACACCCTCAGCGGCGGAGGAAAAACCTCCTTTCGGTGGAGAAACCATCCTTAACCCTCCTTGAAAACTGGCGAAGAAACCAGACCTCCTTAGAAAAATTAAAAAACTGGTGGAGAAGCCAGGTAGCTTGCGTCTGCATGCACAGCTAGCGCGCTCTCGTACCTGCGTTTAACCACACACTCACGTAGCCACTCTCTATTGTTTTAGGTCCGCGTGCACCTGCCCAACCAGCGCTCCCCCGGACTCGCGTCTACACGCGCAGTCACGGTGACGCATAAGGCCTTCTGTATTTACTGTCTGTGTTGCTTTTCGTTCACGGGAAGAGTCTCTGGATCCTGTCAATTGCCATCCAACCCGAGGGGAGTTCAGACGCTAACTCACCGGCCTGGCGACAAAATTAAGCACCTGGGCTTTCATCAGGCGCCCCAGACCTCCTGGCTGCTAGCAGACTTCAGTGTCTCCTCTCCCTCTCCTCGGTGGACGCAATGCATTGGGCTCCGGCTCGGAAGGACCAAATAAATGTTGGGTCTGCGCTTCCACAGGCCTGCTGGTTTAGAAACTTATTCTCGTTAACGACAAGAGAGGAAACAAGACAACATCTTTAACCGGTTTTTACTTGTAGCAAGGGAGGCTGGTTGGAACCAGGCTCTTGGAGCTAAACGCTCCTCACCTGTCTGCTAGCCAGCATCAAATAAACAGCCTTCCTTGCTGCCTTTTATTGAAAACAGTTACAGTACACACAAGCACCTCCCATTGTAAAACCCCCCTATGGTCACAGCAATGGTCCCGGGTCCGCCCTGACTTTGTGTTAAACTAATCCTAAAGTAATAATGGTGGGGACCTAGCTTCTATCGGATATTTACATAGAGATCCTCCAGCTTCAATCTGTATTACCCTTCAAGGACCTGCAGTCCAAAAAAGCGCCCCTCCGACAGCCAAACTCATCTGTTCTCTGATTGGATTGTTAAATTTGTGATTGACATGACATTGACCAATCACATTAAAGGAAGAAAAATAGGGTCGTACTTGTAACTTGAAACTAGTCCCACATGAAAATGTCAACAGTCAAACTCAAAATCTCTTTTTGTCAACAATAAAATGACAGCAGACCAATTTGAACAAAGTTGGTAAAATGCTTCAGAAACTAGTAAAATATTAAAAAGTGTCTTGATGCTCAATCATCCAGTAAATCCCCAAAAGTTGATTCTGTTCATCTGGATGTTTTCAGCAGCATGGATCAGTGTGAGGACAGAGAGGAGGAGTCCCTCCTCTAAAAGCACTCTGTGTGGGGAACATGAGAGCCAGACCAAAGCTCAGAGGTGAGATGACCATCTCTAACTGTCCGTGACTCTTCTCCATGTCACAGCTCAGCACTCACATCACTGCTCCATCATTATTCACACTCATACCTCTGTGTGTGTTGTTTTAAAGCCCAGAGCTGTGGGGCGTACCAGGCTCAGCTGGACATAACCCTAAAACTAATCCAGAACCTGGACCTGAACCCAGCTGTGTTTCCTTAAAGAGCAACGACTCAAAGGATTTTTATATAAACTTTAAAGGCTGTTCTTCTGCTGCTGAGAGGTAATGTGTGTCTAGATGTTGTTGCTGACTCTGTATTTTTGAATAAATCCTCATGTTTAATATCAGCTCAGCTCTTAAATTCAACCAGAGTTCAAACAAAGGCTTAATATACGTGTGTATTTGATATAATGCCAACAAGTACAAATAGGTGTTCTTACAGGTCTTAATCACAGAGCTCTGATAAGTCTGGTGACTTTCACAGTCAGCAATTTTGCTGCCTTTTATTCAAAGTCTCCCACATTCATACAGAGCTTTTAACACCAAACTCCTTTACAGTCCTTCTCCTCTCACACACCATCACACGACTGATTTGTCTGCAGCAGCTGTGTTACTGCTAGTATTTTATTATGTGTGTAATCTCCTCATATTGTTCCTGTGGTTTAGTTTGACTTCCTTCTGCAAACTCAGCTGCTCTGTTGCTGATACATGTCTCCATCAATATGATTGATCAGATGCTGCCAACACCATGTGTTTCATGTGAACGCTCAGCTGAAACCCTGGGTTGACTTATCGAGTTAATAACAAGCTTGACGTGACTGTGAATGCTAAAGTGAATCCAGATAAAGGAAAGAGACCCTGCTAATGTTGGACTCACTTCTTAGTGTAGATCCCAGGAGGAAGTTCAACATAGCAGCCATTCTTTGTGCGAGCTCGACCAAACCTGAGACCACAGTGCAGGATAATGATTATCATCTGTCTCTGTCAAGGACATTTAAAATCCACAAATAACAAAAATAATTATATTTGATCATTAAAAATATGTTTTCAATTAAAAAAGCATGAGCACACTGGTGGATTACAGAAACATGAAAACTCGTTAACAGTAAAGTTAATTTAGGCGTAAACAAAGTGTCAAACATACTTAAGTAGAAGGACTGATGTTTGTGTTAAAATACACTCTTAAAGCTTTACATTTACATAATGACTGAAACCAGCCCACTGAAGGAACAATGGGCTCGGAGGTCAGCTCCTTAATCTTAATTATGCAATTCGCATGACCATTGATCAACAACCACTGATCAATAACCATGAATCCCATTCACAGAGAGTTTGGGGAACGGCTGCAATCACAGCATTGTAAGATGGTGACAGATGTACCCTTAGGCCCCCTCCTCGATTCAGAGATGGTCTTTCCCTTTTCACGTAAATGGCCTCCTTGACTCCGCGCTCAAACCAGCGTTCCTCCCTGTCCAGGATGTGTACATCCTCATCATTAAAAGAGTGTCCACTGGCCTGTAGGTGTAAATAGACTGCAGAGTCCTGGCCTGATGAGGTCGCTCTTCTGTGTTGTAGCCAGAGGTTGTTTGGTTTCCCCGATGTATAAATCCTGGCAATCCTCCTGCACTTAACAGCGTACACTATGTTACTCTGTTTGTGTCGGGGGACCCGATCCTTGGGGTGGGCCAGTTTTTGGCGCAGCGTGTTTTGGGGTTTAAAAGCCACAGAGACCCGGTGTTTAGAAAAAATGCGTCTCAGCTGCTCCAATACTCCTGACACATATGGGATCACTACAGGTCACTTAGTCAGCAGTTGTCCTTCTCTCCTGGATCGGCTGGAGCTTTCTTTAGGTGGTAGTAGGAGACCCAATGTGCAGACACTCAGAGGCGGATCGTGAACTCAAAACAGCTTTAATGCTGAACTCAAAAGGGTAACAAAACTAGGAACGCAAAATACACTTACACAGACAGAACACACAGTTAGATGAGGGTAGATTGCGACACGGACACAGAGAAGCACAGGGCTTAAATACACGGAGGGAGCAATCAGGGAATGGGTAACAGGAGGGAAACACAGCTGGGGTAAATCAGGCCTAACGAGACAAAGGAAGCACAACCAGACGCATTTACATGAGACACGGACTTTCAAAGTAAAACAGGAAACATAACACAGACTGAACTTACAGACACAGACTCACAGGCAAGCACTACAGAGGGAACAGAGACGTGGGACCAGGGCAGATACAGACACTGACTGGACACGGGGATATAGCAGGCAGGGAAGACAGCAACTAAGGATTACACAGAGACATAAACCAAAAGACAGAACTCTAACAAAGAAACCAAAGACTAGAAATGATAAATAATATAATAAACTCAAACCCCTGGGTCAACGACAAAGGCATCCTAACATAGCCAGCAGTTGTCCTTCTCTCCTGGATCGGCTGGAGCTTTCTTTGGAGCCTTTCCAGCTTTGACAAAAGTCCAGCTGCAATAACCACATTTAGGCTACGTCCAGATGACCAGAATCAACTTTTGGAGATTTACTTTCCTGGATGATTGAGAATGCATCAAGACGTTCCTCCTAAAGTGTTGTTCAGTGTTGTGACAGTCAGCTGCTTCAGCTGCTGCTGGGATGGGCTGTGGCAAAGAGAACAGAGAAAATCAAAATCAGAGTTTTTCTCTGGATTAAAAGCAAGGAAACAACAATATATTCTACATGGTGAAACTGATGGTTTATGGTGTTTGGGTCTGTTTTTCTGTATTTATGCAGATAAAGTGTAAACTCAGATGAATTATACCATCAAATGTTAAAGGAAAATATCAGGATGAGTGTCTGTGAGCTGAGAAGGACGTGAAGCGAGCAGTTTATCCCAGAGCTGAAGCTGCTCTGTGTGCAGAGATGAGCTCAGATTCCTGCTGTGATTGATCAACAGTCACAGAAATGTAGACTTGTAGTTATTACTGCAGGATGGTCACAGCAGATACTGATAAACATGGATTATGAGGATGGATGATCAAGTTTCTCACTCTCTCCTTTAAATCTCAGTTTGTTTCTTCTTCACAGTTTATCTGTTAATTTATTAATGAATAACACTGAAAGAGTTTCTGTTATATTTCCCCTTGAACATCACCTTATTAGGGCGGCATTAGGAAATAGCCCTCCTCCAAAGAATGAATAAATGAATGATGATAATAATAAAATGATTAAAAAGCAGAGCTCAGAGTGGTAGATGGTCAAACATGGATCCACGGGTGGTTCAACTGCATTTGGTGACGTGACTAAAGCAAATCTTTCAAATAATCCCACCATCAACGGATGTTGTCTCCTTTACTACGGTTACTTTACTTGGTCACCGTGTGAATTTCTTTGAAATGAACCAAATTCTTTTATTTGTTGGTTGTTGCATATTTAAGCTCTACAGTCAGGAAAGGAGGAGATGAGGCCTCAACAATGTTGGGTTGTAGCTGTGGTTCAGGTTAGAGTGAGTGTCCATGGAATAAATGTAAGTCAGTGAACTGGAAACATGACTGTGTTCAAACTTTTTTTCCTTTTTATAATGAGTCTAATCAAAGGTGCACAGAAGTATCTCCACTTTGACTTTTCTGTGTCACCATCAGAGCTTCTGCACAGTGTGGAGAAAGATCCAGAAGCAGAGCTGGACTGCAGACAGCCAGTCAGAGCAGCTGTGTACAAAGTAAGACTGAACATCTGTCTGCTGATGGACTCATTTCTGAAAACTGGACTTCTTGTGTTGTTCAGACATTGAAGAGTTTTCTTTCTCTTTAGTCTCATTTTTTTCTTTCTTTCAGCAGATGTTGGTCTGCAGGAGGTTTTAGATGAACATAAGATCAGTCTGAGGAGGAGATGTGAATGTGTGACTGAAGGAAGTGATGAAACAGGAAGTAGAACCCTCCTCAACAGGATCTACACTGAGCTCTACATCACAGAGGGACAGAGTGAAGAGGTTCATACCCAACATGAGGTGAGGCAGCTGGAGACAGCTTCCAAGATGGACGCCCTCCATGACGCTCCAATCAGGTGCCAGGACATCTTTAAAGCCTTACCTGACCAACAGAGACCCATCAGAGTGGTTCTGACCAACGGCGTGGCTGGTGTTGGAAAAACCTTCTCAGTGCAGAAGTTCACTCTGGACTGGGCAGAGGGCTTGGAGAACCAACATGTCAGTGTGGTGGTTCTGCTTTCATTCAGGGAGCTGAACCTGATCAGAGATGAGCAGTACAGTCTTCTGGAGCTGCTCCATGTTTTCCATCCAACATTACAGAAGGTCACAGCAGAGAAGCTGGCTGTCTCTCAGCTTTTGTTCATCTTTGACGGCCTGGATGAAAGCAGACTTTCATTGGATTTCACCAACAGGAAGCTGCTGTCTGATGTCACACAGAAGTCATCAGTCAGCCAGCTGCTGACAAACCTCATCCAGGGGAATCTGCTTCCCTCGGCTCTCGTCTGGATAACTTCCCGACCTGCAGCAGCCAATCAGATCCCTCCTACATGTGTTGACAGGCTAACAGAAGTACGAGGCTTCACTGACGCCCAGAAGGAGGAGTACTTCAGGAGGAGATTCAGTGATGAAGAGCTGTCCTGCAGTATCATCTCCCACATGAAGACATCCAGGAGCCTCCACATCATGTGTAGTATCCCAGTCTTCTGCTGGATCACTGCTACAGTTCTGGAGCACATCTTGACTACAGAGCAGAGAGGAGAGCTGCCCAAGACCCTGACTGACATGTACTCACACTTCCTGCTGGTTCAGACAAAGAGGAAGAAGAACAAGTACCATGAGGGACATGAGACGAGTCCACAGGAGCTGACGGAGGCTGACAGGGAAGTTCTTCTGAAGCTGGGGAGGCTGGCGTTTGAACATCTGGAGAAAGGAAACATCATGTTCTACCAAGAAGACCTGGAGCAGTGTGGTCTGGATGTGACAGAGGCCCGGTGTACTCAGGAGTTTGTACAGAGATCTTCAAAAGAGAGTGTGTGATCTTCCAGAAACCAGTCTACTGCTTTGTTCATCTGAGCATTCAGGAGTTTCTGGCTGCAGTCTACATGTTCCACTGTCACACCAACAGGAAGACAGAGGTGCTGAAGAACTTCCTGGGACAAACTTATTGGAAATCATCTGTGGATGATTTCCTGAACAAAGCCATGTATAAATCCCTCCAGAGTAAAAATGGCCACCTAGACCTGTTTGTTCGCTTCCTTCATGGCCTCTGTCTGGAGTCCAACCAGAGACTCTTAGTAGGTCTCCTGGGTCAGACAGAGATCAGTCCAGAAACCATCCTGAGAGTCATTAAGAACCTGAAGAAGATGAGCGGTGATGAAATCTCTCCTGACAGAAGCATCAACATCTTCCACTGTCTGATGGAGATGAACGACCTCTCAGTACATCAGGAGATCCAAGAGTTCCTGAAGTCAGAGAACAGATCAGAGAAGAAACTCTCTGAGATCCAGTGCTCAGCTCTGGCCTTCATGCTGCAGATGTCAGAGGAGGTTCTGAATGAGTTGGACCTGCTGAAGTACAACACAACAGAGCGGGGACGACAGAGACTGATTCCGGCTGTGAGGAACTGCAGAAAGGCTGGGTGAGTCCAGATGTGATCATTAACATCATTGATCAGTGTAGGTTAGTAGTAGAGCTCGGCGATAAAACGATAACAATATGTATTGCGAAATAACTTTTTCTCGATAGAAAAATTAAACTATTGCGATAGACCTCATCTCTCTCTTCCTGTCTTATAAAAAAACCAATAGCCAATAAAAATTAAGTAGCGCAGAGCCGAACCAATCACAGCCGCAGCGTCACGTCACGTTATGTACAGCTCAAGTGCCAAGCCGCACATGTGTATTTGTTTGGGAAGCAGCCAGCCGCCGTGCCGGGTTTTTGGTGACCAGAATACCGAAGAGAACACAGATGACGGTTCCAATGCCGAAGAGATTGTCGAAAGGAAAGGCCAGAGAAGTTCCGTAGTGTGGAGGTATTTCGGCTATTTGAAGTCTGACAAAAAACAGAGTAACGCGCACTGTAAATTGTGCCGAAAGCATGTTCCCACAAAGTCTGGAAATACAACAAACCTTTGTTATCACCTGAAGCAGTGTCACCCACTAGAGCACGCTCAATCTCTGACTGAAAGCGCTAATTTGTCATCGAAAACAACCAGGAGAATCCCTGTGAAGCAGCAACAGTCAGTGAGTCGGCTTTTGCCAGCGTCTTACCATATGACGAAAAAGGTAAGAGACATAACAACATAATGAATGCCATAGCTTACTTTCTTGCTAAAGACATGCTGCCAATAAACACGGTCGAAAATGAAGGATTCAAGCAGCTAATTAAGGTAATGGAGCCTCGTTACCAACTCCCTGGACATAAACATTTCTCTCAGACAGCGCTTCCAAAGCAATATTATATAAGTTGGTCAATTTTGTCTCTTTTTCTGTAAAATAAACTAAGATTTATTTTTAGAATTAATATTTTGTTTCTAAGTGGAACTGACAATTTAGTAGTCTGTTTTGTTTGTTCTATTTTGAAACTTAAATGCTTTTTTGACTGCCTTTTTGTGTAGTTTGTAATATTTGCCTTTATTTTACATAAAACTGAAGCCTCATTTTAAGTACATCTGCCCTGTTGACCTAATTATGGGAAATAAATATTTAAATCAAAACAAGCTGCTGATTATGTCACATTTTATTTGTGAGCAACATCACATTTAAATCTTACATATATAGATATTTGGCTTATATCGTGATATATATCGTTATCGCCTGAAATGAAAAAAAGCATATTGTGATATGAAAAAATCTTATATCGCCCAGCTCTAGTTAGTAGTGTAATTTTGAAAAAATAAAATCAGATTGTAAGCACAAAGTGTTTGTGTCCGTACGCTGCAACCTTCCACACCATCCTTTATTGTACAGACTCAGCAGCAGCTCCATGGATCCCAAATCCAAGAGTGGAGAACAGATTTGAAGTGTGTCACATCCATGCAGTCACAGCTGTTTCCACCATGTTTCCACTGATATTAATCCTGTTCAATGACACGTTTCATATCAGTGAATATGTTCTTTAGGACGTCCACTGACATGTTTAAGTGTCCTGCTGGAAATCACTCAAATCATCCATGAAATCCATGAAAAATCCTTTTAGTGTTTCTAACTTCACCCTCTGTCCTCTCTCTCTCTCCATCCTCCTCACTGCTTCTTTCACTGATAATCACACAAACATCGTATTCAGCTACAAAATAACACAATAATATCATCTGATGATCATTATTATAAGAGCAGGATCCATATTTGATATCAGAGTAACACACTGCTTGGTTATGTGCAGTCATCATCAGTGACTGTGGGTCAAACAGAAGCTCTGTGATTGGTTGCTGACCTTGGTCACCTGTCCCTCTCACCTGTTTGTGTTTGCTCTCTCTTTGCTGTCTCCATCCTCTCTCTCCTTTCTCTCCCTCTCTGTCTTTGTACCGTCACTCAGGTCCAATGGAAACAGTGACATTTACAAACCAATCAAAGACAAACTGATCCATGTCAGGTTATAACAATATTCAAAGTGAATACAGGCTGCTGCTGGACACAGACAGGTAACATCATTTTGACTTGCTGTCACCTGGATCTGGACTCATAAACACTGAAGCCCTGAACAGGAATACAAATCATTTTCTGCCAACTAGCGACACACCAGCAGATAATGGCTCAGAAAGCTAAAATGAGCCAATCATTTCTGTGTTTAGTTCCCCTGAAATCAGATCTGATATCAGCAGCTCTGAGTTCGTCCATCATTATTGTCCAGTGATGAGATTTCTGCTCCGTTTGGTGACAGTCAGCAGGTTTTTCCTGCGTGTGGACGTGAACAGTCATACCTGACAGCAGGTAGCAAACAGAGATCATCTTTCCAGCTGGAACTCTTCACTGAGCTGAACTCATTCAAAATGTTCTGGAGTCAAAACAGGAAACAGTCCAAATGTGTGTCTTCACTCTGACTCTGGATCAGATCTCAGTGACAGACTGTGGACATTATGGAAGCCTAAATGTGACACCATCTTCCTCCTTCATCTGCAGATTAAAGCCAAACAAAGATTCTCATTAAAAGTCTGCAGGTCTGAGAGAGACTCAATCGTTGTGTCATGTCAAACACAGTAAGAGGAGCTGAAGCACAGATGTGAAGAGCAGATTCATCAGATTATGACCTCACTCTGTTTTGTTTTCATATACATTCAGTCTGTGTTTATGATGCAGATTTTCTGCTTTTATATTAACACATTTTATATTTTCTATCATCACAGACTGACTTGGTGTCGACTCTCAGAGTCTCACTGTGAATTTGTGGCCTCAGCTCTGAAGTCCAACCCCTCCCATCTGACAGAGCTGGACATGAGTGGAAATCATGACCTCCAGGATT
This sequence comes from Oreochromis aureus, assembly GCF_013358895.1. Taxonomy (NCBI): domain Eukaryota; kingdom Metazoa; phylum Chordata; class Actinopteri; order Cichliformes; family Cichlidae; genus Oreochromis; species Oreochromis aureus. The sequence goes on from NC_052944.1 coordinate 5,473,155, forward strand.
CATCAGTGAAGCTTGTGTGTGCTGGACTGGAGAGTCCAAACTGTCGACTGGAGACTCTGAGGTGAGTTCACTGACTGCGGCTGTTGTTGTTTTTCTATATTTCAGGTCTTTGATTGATGTTTGAAACTTTCTTTAGTTCCTAAATGTTCAGGATGTGTCTGAAGACAAATGTGAAGAAGTTTGAGTGCTTTCAGAAATGTTGCGTCTTTCCAAACGACTGAACAACAGTTTTTCCTTTTGGCTCCAAACAGAAGTGACAGACTTGAGCAGGGTTCATTTAAAGGCTGACAGAAGTGGAGTGGTGACGGGGAGATGTTTGACAGGACAGTGTTTCAGCCTCCACAGGTTAATGTTGTGCTCCATCAGTCAGTGAAGATGAAGTCAGTGCTGATGAGGCTGTAGAGTGTGTGAGGGATGTGAATGAGGATGATGAAGATCTGATGATAGCAGATAAAAACAGGCTGCAGAGACTTTGAGCCATACAGGGCACACAGTGTGTGTACAGAACAGCTGAAATCATTCTGGAGGCCTCACTGGAATATGGAAGCATCACAGTACAGCTTCACTAAAGTCTCTGATATGAGATGAGAAATGAAGCAGCCAGAGCTTTTTCATGAGTGGAAATCCACTGTGACTGTGAGCTGCTGCTACAGCCTCCAGATTAGCCAGCAGCTCATCCTGCTCAACATTTTCTCACCAACTTTAATGGAAGTGTGATGTTTTCAGCTGGAGTGATGGTCAGGGTGGCCTCCCTCTCCTCTTCTTCTCCTCTTCCTCTTTCATTTGTAAAGCCACTTCTGCTGCTTTCATTCATTTGAAGTCCTGTAGCTGAGTTTGGGAGAGACTAACAGCTTCGGCAGCAGAGGGGAGAAAGGCTGTAACACCACCACTTTACTCTGTTCTACCTGTCACATCATTTTATCAGGAAACAAATATGCTCATGTTTTTACTATGTTTGTCTTGAAGATGTAAGAAGATCACATGGTGCTTTTTATTATTGTGTTGGTTTGTTTCCTGTCTCTTGGATGGAGCCCAGCTGTGCGTGGCCCCTGGGCCTGTGGTCAGAGTGTGTGCTGGATAATCCGGCCCAGGATGAGGCCAAACTGACATGGGATGAAATGTCTGTCACATAATTGAGCTTAGTGTAGTTTCATTTCTGCACAATTTAAAAACAACCAAAACTTTGTTCTGTCTTTTCTATGTTATACTGTAGACTTTCTTTGATACTGTGTCCAAAAGGAGCAGCTTTTACTTTGAAGGGGAGCCGTCTCTGTTTCCTCTTCAGGTTGGATGATGGAAGCAAATGAGTGTGTGATGTTCTTTCAGTGTTGCACTTTGTAGACGCTCCCTGAGCACTGGTCTCACAGCCAGCTGCACATAGAGACCAGTGTTGTTAGTCCAGGTCAGAAGATGACTTGTTGGAATGAAAATGAGCTTGTAGTTTGTCTGCTTTAATCATGTGACTGGAAAAAGGTGTTGGACTTCAAATATGTCCGTTTCTTTCACACTTCACCTTTAAAAGTGAAGCCTTGTGGTTCCTGGAAGGAAAAACACGACTTTTTCAAGTCGTTTTCCTGTTTTATGATAAATGTACGACTTTAATGTGAAACATTCAGAGTTTTTCTCTTGTTGTGTTTGTTTGAAGCTGCTTCCTGTTGGCTTCAGCTGTTTGGAGTTTCCATTTTCTAAACTTCTACATTCTGAACCTTCTTCAGCTCTGAACAGATGATGAAACACTGAATGATTTCAAGCACTTTGTCTAATAAACTTACATATTTCATTCTTTATACAGATTGAGGGGCTGTGGTTTGTCAGAGATCAGCTGTGATTATCTGGCAGCAGCACTGAAGTCCAACCCCTCCCATCTGAGACAGCTGGAGCTGAGTAACAACAACAAGCTGCAGGATTCAGGATTGAAGCATCTGTGTGGTTTCCTGGAGAGTCCAGGATGTGGACTTGAAACTCTGAGGTCAGTCAGCATGTTTTAGTTGTGCTGAGATGAATATGATGTGAAAGTTGTGCTGACACTAAACTGCAGACATCAGGCTGATATTATACTGATCCACACTGAGGATCTTCATGGTAAAGTCTGTTTTCTTCTTCTCTGGTTTAGTCCATTGACTGCAGCAGAACAATGTTCACATTTCAAACCTTCAAAGAAGAAGAAAAATCCTCCACTGGATAATTCACTGTGAAACTCTCCAACTCTTCATTCCACCTTAAAGTCTGTCTGACACTGAAATCCAAAGCAAAATGTGCGTTTGCTTTACAGACAGCAGTCCAACACAAACATACACACATCATCCAAAACACAGTCCAACATCCAAATCTCCTCCACTGCCAGCATGAATGATGGGAAAGAGAAGGAGGAAGACTCTGACATTCAGGGTTAGAATGAGTTTCATGAAGCAGACTGTGAAGATCAAAGCTGCATTAGAAGCTTACATGAATGAATGAGTGGACAGAAGTGGACAGAGATCATCTGAAGCACTTGAAGGCTTTAAATCAGCACATTTCTCTTTATTCTTTATCAACTCTGTTAGTTTCTCTCAGTTTTCTGTGGAATGAAGCTAACAGCAGGCTAATAAGATGCTGACCAATAGGTTTCTATTAAAGGTTGTAATTTGTATCTGAAAAAGTGCTTTGGCTCAGCAGGGATCAGCTTACAGGTAGAATACAGCTGCTGGATGGGATTAGCATGTCATAGCTATCTACCAAACTGCTAACTGGGGATTTCAGGCCATCTATGGATCATTTTTGCTAACTGTTTATTCAGCTTAGGCTCACAGGGCTGCAGCCTGTGCCCTAGCTGTCATAGGGCAAGAGGCGTGGTCCACCTGCACAGGTGAGCAGTCCATCACAGGGCCAACGGAGAGAGACAGAGAAGCACTCTCTCACATCCACACCTACAGCCAATTTAGAAGCACCAATGAACCTAAGCAGCATTTCATTGGACTGTGGGAGAACATCCAACCTCCACAGAAAGGCCAACAAGCTTCAACCTACAACCTTCTTGCTTTAAGGCACTAGTGCCAACCACTTTTCCCCATTTCAGCCCAAATCCTGCATCTTCCTGTTTCTGACTCCAGGCCAGCTCCACTAACACTTTCTCATCACACACTGCCACCTAGTGGAGGAAGTCTTAGTTCCATTTGAAGCTTCAGATTACAGTTAGTTCCTTTACAAAGAGGTGGAGGTGGTGGGGCCACAGCACCATCATCACTGAGTGCCATAGGACACTTAACCTTTGTTTCCATATGCTGGGAACTTCCTGTTGTTCCAAGGAGGACTGGAAAATGTGTGAAAATCTCCCAGTCAGTTCCTCACAGCACACTTCAATCATTTCCTCCCACAGCATCAGGACCAGGGCTTTTTCTCTCTTTGGTCCCACTAAGAGATTTCCACACAAACACCTCATCAGTGGGACTCTCAGAGCTACCAGCCCTTTGCTACAATCACAAAGCTCTTCATTGAAATCAATGATATCAAAGCTGGAATCCAATGAGTCCAAGTCTTCTGCTGATTCAGCATCACATTCATCTTTGCTCCTTGTTCTGCATCCCCACCATGGACTTCATTCCTTTCCAAGCCAGCCTTGAGTGTCCTTTATTCAGCTCATCCTCTGCTTTACTTTTACACCTGATTTTAGCTGCTTTATCTCTCTTTCAACAAGTTTCTGTGCCTCAATCTTTTTCTTCTCTCCCTCATAACAAGACAGCTTCTTCTGCCTGAGAACATGTTGGAGTGATTTACTAATCCAGGGCTGCTTATTGGGGAAAATACTTCCTGTTTTCAAAGTAATCCCCATTTTTCCCAGAAAGAAATGTAAGTAGAAATCGATGATCTAAGTGAGAACATGAGCCTTTAAAAAGTCCCAGTGGGTGCAGTCAAAGCAGTCCCTCAGTCCCAGTATAGAGTCTTTGGTCCAGACTGGAACAACTGTGTGCCCAGTTTGAGCTCTCTTCAGTGCTGTGACCTGACAGACCCAGAGGGGCCATCACATCACATGTAGAAGCTCCCCTAATGGAGCCACAACACATGTCCAATACTTAGTCTGTCTTGTTGGACCAACTGGAAGAAATGATTCAAGGACTTAGTCACAGAACAGAGATTCAAATCTCCAAAATCCAACTGGCTGCATCAGGACATATAGTCTGAAACTCTGCACAGTTTCCTGTTTGAAGCTGCTTCCTGTTGGCTTCAGCTGTTTGGAGTTTCCATTTTCTAAACTTCTACATTCTGAACCTTCTTCAGCTCTGAACAGATGATGAAACACTGAATGATTTCAAGCTCACACTTTGTCTAATAAACTTACATCTTTCATTCTTTATACAGATTGAGTCTCTGTGGTTTGTCAGAGATCAGCTGTGATTATCTGGCAGCAGCACTGAAGTCCAACCCCTCCCATCTGAGAGAGCTGGACCTGAACTCCAACAACCTGCTGGATTCAGGAGTGAAGCATCTGTGTGGTTTCCTGGAGAGTCCAGGATGTGGACTTGAAACTCTGAGGTCAGTCAGCATGTTTTAGTTGTGCTGAGATGAATATGATGTGAAAGTTGTGCTGACACTAAACTGCAGACATCAGGCTGATATTATACTGATCCACACTGAGGATCTTCATGGTAAAGTCTGTTTTCTTCTTCTGTGGTTTAGTCCATTGACTGCAGCAGAACAATGTTCACATTTCAAACCTTCAAAGAAGAAGAAAAATCCTCCACTGGATAATTCACTGTGAAACTCTCCAACTCTTCATTCCACCTTAAAGTCTGTCTGACACTGAAATCCAAAGCAAAATGTGCGTTTGCTTTACAGACAGCAGTCCAACACAAACATACACACATCATCCAAAACACAGTCCAACATCCAAATCTCCTCCACTGCCAGCATGAATGATGGGAAAGAGAAGGAGGAACACTCTGACATTCAGGGTTAGAATGAGTTTCATGAAGCAGACTGTGAAGATCAAAGCTGCATTAGAAGCTTACATGAATGAATGAGTGGACAGAAGTGGACAGAGATCATCTGAAGCACTTCAAAGGCTTTAAATCAGCACATTTCTCTTTATTCTTTATCAACTCTGTTAGTTTCTCTCAGTTTTCTGTGGAATGAAGCTAACAGCAGGCTAATAAGATGCTGACCAATAGGTTTCTATTAAAGGTTGTAATTTGTATCTGAAAAAGTGCTTTGGCTCAGCAGGGATCAGCTTACAGGTAGAATACAGCTGCTGGATGGGATTAGCATGTCATAGCTATCTACCAAACTGCTAACTGGGGGATTTCAGGCCATCTATGGATCATTTTTGCTAACTGTTTATTCAGCTTAGGCTCACAGGGCTGCAGCCTGGGCCCTAGCTGTCATAGGGCAAGAGGCGTGGTCCACCTGCACAGGTGAGCAGTCCATCACAGGGCCAACAGAGAGACAGAGAAGCACTCTCACATCCACACCTACAGCCAATTCAGAAGCACCAATGAACCTAAGCAGCATTTCATTGGACTGTGGGAGAACATCCAACCTCCACAGAAAGGCCAACAAGCTTCAACCTACAACCTTCTTGCTTTAAGGCACTAGTGCCAACCACTTTTCCCCATTTCAGCCCAAATCCTGCATCTTCCTGTTTCTGACTCCAGGCCAGCTCCACTAACACTTTCTCATCAGACACTGCCACCTAGTGGAGGAAGTCTTAGTTCCATTTGAAGCTTCAGATTACAGTTAGTTCCTTTACAAAGAGGTGGAGGTGGTGGGGCCACAGCACCATCATCACTGAGTGCCATAGGACACTTAACCTTTGTTTCCATATGCTGGGAACTTCCTGTTGTTCCAAGGAGGACTGGAAAATGTGTGAAAATCTCCCAGTCAGTTCCTCACAGCACACTTCAATCATTTCCTCCCACAGCATCAGGACCAGGGCTTTTCTCTCTTTGGTCCCACTAAGAGATTTCCACACAAACACCTCATCAGTGGGACTCTCAGAGGTACCAGCCCTTTGCTACAATCACAAAGCTCTTCATTGAAATCAATGATATCAAAGCTGGAATCCAATGAGTCCAAGTCTTCTGCTGATTCAGCATCACATTCATCTTTGCTCCTTGTTCTGCATCCCCACCATGGACTTCATTCTTTCCAAGCCAGCCTTGAGTGTCCTTTATTCAGCTCATCCTCTGCTTTACTTTTACACCTGATTTTAGCTGCTTTATCTCTCTTTCAACAAGTTTCTGTGCCTCAGTCTTTTTCTTCTCTCCCTCATAACAAGACAGCTTCTTCTGCCTGAGAACATGTTGGAGTGATTTACTAATCCAGGGCTGCTTATTGGGGAAAATACTTCCTGTTACTTCAAAGTAATCCCCATTTTTCCCAGAAAGAAATGTCAGTAGAAATCGATGATTTAAGTGAGAACATGAGCCTTTAAAAAGTCCCAGTGGGTGCAGTCAAAGCAGTCCCTCAGTCCCAGTATAGAGTCTTTGGTCCAGACTGGAACAACTGTGTGCCCAGTTTGAGCTCTCTTCAGTGCTGTGACCTGACAGACCCAGAGGGGCCATCACATCACATGTAGAAGCTCCCCTAATGGAGCCACAACACATGTCCAATACTTAGTCTGTCTTGTTGGACCAACTGGAAGAAATGATTCAAGGACTTAGTCACAGAACAGAGATTCAAATCTCCAAAATCCAACTGGCTGCATCAGGACATATAGTCTGAAACTCTGCACAGTTTCCTGTTTGAAGCTGCTTCCTGTTGGCTTCAGCTGTTTGGAGTTTCCATTTTCTAAACTTCTACATTCTGAACCTTCTTCAGCTCTGAACAGATGATGAAACACTGAATGATTTCAAGCTCACACTTTGTCTAATAAACTTACATCTTTCATTCTTTATACAGATTGGAGAGCTGTGGTTTGTCAGAGATCAGCTGTGATTATCTGGCAGCAGCACTGAAGTCCAACCCCTCCCATCTGAGACAGCTGGAGCTGTGCAACAAGCTGCAGGATTCAGGATTGAAGCATCTGTGTGGTTTCCTGGAGAGTCCAGGATGTGGACTTGAAGCTCTGAGGTCAGTCAGCATGTTTTAGTTGTGCTGAGATGAATATGATGTGAAAGTTGTGCTGACACTAAACTGCAGACATCAGGCTGATATTATACTGATCCACACTGAGGATCTTCATGGTAAAGTCTGTTTTCTTCTTCTCTGGTTTAGTCCATTGACTGCAGCAGAACAATGTTCACATTTCAAACAGTGAGACTCAACGTATGGCCCTTGGCCCACACGCTGCCTGCCCACCTTTCCTGATTCAGAGAGAGGGGACCCTGATTAACTGTGTAGTGTTCTTCCTCACAGTTCTAAGTATCAGACACAACAATGAATAATCCACAGCTGACTGTCTTTAGCAGGTCAAAGGTCACAACACACAGCAGACAGTGGGAAATATTCTAATTCTGATCATTTATCAGCACATATCCATATGTATAAAAACAAAGCTGACACTGTGAGACTTGATCAGAGGTGTGATCATCACAGCAGAGGCCTTTGTGTCAAAGTCACTGAGGATCAAACAGAAACTCATGAAGCAGATTTTCCTCTTCTGGCTTTTTATAGCAGATAACCTTCAAAATATTCTGCAGTCGATCAAAAACTGAAGCAAACCATGAATCAACATGTGAACATGAGCTGATGCTGCTGAAGTGAAGCAAAGTTACAGAGGTTTGATTACAGACACAGCTGAGAGTTTGTAATCTGTCATCATTTTAAAAGGTTTCAATTTCTTCAGTATTGAACAGCAGAAATGAGGCTTTGTTTTCGGAGGCCGACAGCAGTGAACACAACAGCAGACTGGTGCGTAATAAGCAGTGAATAATGCAGAAAACAGATTTTTGAAGGTAAACTGTTCTTGAAGTACACTGAGAGAGAGAGAGCTGTGCAGGAAGTAAAGGTCAAAGTCAGAGAGAATTCATGACCATGTTCATCAAACGTAAAAGCGTAGTTTGGATCTTCTTTTGCTGCTGGTTCACTCAGTTTTGGTTGGAGACAGATGAAACCTGCAGCTTCAGGATCTGTGAGCTGTCCACTTTCAGCCCCGACGGCGTGTCCCGTATGCGTGCCGTCGAGTGAGCGATCCACACTCTGTGTTTCCATCTTTGTGTGTTTAGCTGCTCTCATTTACTGTTTTATCTGTTTGCTTGTTGTTGAAATACTTTTGGGAGCTTTAACCTGAGATTCTGGCAAAATACATTTATATTAAAAATCCATTCAGGATTGAATGAATCAACATCGCTTTATTCAAATTAAAATCATTTAAATAGGAAAATCCATTTTTTTTACAGCCGCCTCTAATGCTGGGTAATGTCAGCTGGTCCATGTGCAGCTGGCTGTGAGGCTCAGGGAGTGTCTACAAAGTGCAACACTGAAAGAACATCATCCATAAATATTGAGGAATAACTGGACTCTCATACAGCGAGACTCAAATGCCTTTAAACATCAGCTTATCCTGCTGATCCAAGTCCAACACTGAGTTTGTAAAAACATGTTTGTCAATCATTTTGTTTGGTTTCTGAGGAAAATGATTCAATAACTTGCTGCTAATACACAACATTTCATCATATTTCCTCATAACCCTCTTTTGTCTAACCATTTGATCCCATTTGAATTTGCAATAAAGGATCCACAGAGTTTGGTGACAATAATGACAGTAGATGTTTGTGTGAAAGTGCTGGAAGCAAATGAGTGTGTGATGTTCTTTCAGTGTTGCACTTTGTAGACGCTCCCTGAGCACTGGTCTCACAGCCAGCTGCACATAGAGACCAGTGTTGTTAGTAGTCAGGTCAGAAGATGACTTGTTGGAATGAAAATGAGCTTGTAGTTTGTCTGCTTTAATCATGTGACTGGAAAAAGGTGTTGGACTTCAAATATGTCCATTTCTTTCACACTTCACCTTTAAAAGTGAAGCCTTGTGGTTCCTGGAAGGAAAAACACGACTTTTTCAAGTCTTTGTCCTGTTTTTATGATAAATGTACGACTTTAATGTGAAACATTCAGAGTTTTTCTCTTGTTGTGTTTGTTTGAAGCTGCTTCCTGTTGGCTTCAGCTGTTTGGAGTTTCCATTTTCTAAACTTCTACATTCTGAACCTTCTTCAGCTCTGAAGAGATGATGAAACACTGAATGATTTCAAGCTCACACTTTGTCTAATAAACTTACATCTTTCATTCTTTATACAGATTGAGTTACTGTGGTTTGTCAGAGATCAGCTGTGATTATCTGGCAGCAGCACTGAAGTCCAACCCCTCCCATCTGAGACAGCTGGACCTGAGCTACAACAAGCTGCAGGATTCAGGATTGAAGCATCTGTGTGGTTTCCTGGAGAGTCCAGGATGTGGACTTGAAACTCTGAGGTCAGTCAGCATGTTTTAGTTGTGCTGAGATGAATATGATGTGAAAGTTGTGCTGACACTAAACTGCAGACATCAGGCTGATATTATACTGATCCACACTGAGGATCTTCATGGTAAAGTCTGTTTTCTTCTTCTCTGGTTTAGTCCATTGACTGCAGCAGAACAATGTTCACATTTCAAACCTTCAAAGAAGAAGAAAAATCCTCCACTGGATAATTCACTGTGAAACTCTCCAACTCTTCATTCCACCTTAAAGTCTGTCTGACACTGAAATCCAAAAGCAAAATGTGCGTTTGCTTTACAGACAGCAGTCCAACACAAACATACACACATCATCCAAAACACAGTCCAACATCCAAATCTCCTCCACTGCCAGCATGAATGATGGGAAAGAGAAGGAGGAAGACTCTGACATTCAGGGTTAGAATGAGTTTCATGAAGCAGACTGTGAAGATCAAAGCTGCATTAGAAGCTTACATGAATGAATGAGTGGACAGAAGTGGACAGAGATCATCTGAAGCACTTCAAAGGCTTTAAATCAGCACATTTCTCTTTATTCTTTATCAACTCTGTTAGTTTCTCTCAGTTTTCTGTGGAATGAAGCTAACAGCAGGCTAATAAGATGCTGACCAATAGGTTTCTATTAAAGGTTGTAATTTGTATCTGAAAAAGTGCTTTGGCTCAGCAGGGATCAGCTTACAGGTAGAATACAGCTGCTGGATGGGATTAGCATGTCATAGCTATCTACCAAACTGCTAACTGGGGATTTCAGGCCATCTATGGATCATTTTTGCTAACTGTTTATTCAGCTTAGGCTCACAGGGCTGCAGCCTGTGCCCTAGCTGTCATAGGGCAAGAGGCGTGGTCCACCTGCACAGGTGAGCAGTCCATCACAGGGCCAACAGAGAGAGACAGAGAAGCACTCTCTCACATCCACACCTACAGCCAATTTAGAAGCACCAATGAACCTAAGCAGCATTTCATTGGACTGTGGGAGAACATCCAACCTCCACAGAAAGGCCAACAAGCTTCAACCTACAACCTTCTTGCTTTAAGGCACTAGTGCCAACCACTTTTCCCCATTTCAGCCCAAATCCTGCATCTTCCTGTTTCTGACTCCAGGCCAGCTCCACTAACACTTTCTCATCAGACACTGCCACCTAGTGGAGGAAGTCTTAGTTGTGTGGATGCCCTAAAGGGCTTCCACACTATTGTTTTCCTGTTTCTCTTTCTTCTTTATTGTGTGGATGCCCTAAAGGGCTTCCACACTATTGTTTTCCTGTTTCTCTTTCTTCTTTATTATTATTCCCCTAGTTGCTTCCGTACACTTTTTGGCACTTATCTACTCCCTCAGTTTTCAGCCGATTTTCTCCGTTCAAACTCTAAACTGTTCTGCTCTTTCTGCTAATGCCGGCTATGACTTTTGGTGTTTATTATGTGTGCCTATGACAAGAGGCACACATATTACTATTCGTCGGATTTACACATATTACTATTCGTCGGATTTATTATGTGTGCCTATGACAAGAGGCACACATATTACTATTCGTCGGATTTATTATTATTATTATTATTATGTGTGCCTATGCCAAGAGGCACACATATTACTATTCCTCGGATTTATTATTCTTATTATGTGTGCCTATGCCAAGAGGCACACATATTACTATTCGTCGGATTTATTATTATTATTATTATTATTATTCTCCAGTTTCCGCCTGAAATTTTTGCAGCGAATCTCGCCCGCAGTTTTGAGACAAGCTTCATATATGTTACCTCATTTTGTGCGGCCGGATCTGGAATGGTGTGCTATGACTTTTGGTCTTTATGAATTTTATAGTTTTTAAATATTAATATTTTAGTGAAAATTTTCCCGCTCCTCTGCCGAACAGTTTTGACATTAGGGTTACATATGTTAGATCATTTTGTGCGGCTGGAGCTGGACTATTATGTCATGACTTTTGGTGTTCATGACTTTTATAGTTTTTAAATATTAATATTTTAGTGCAAATTTAGGCCAATTCATCTTTTGGCGCCAAATAAACAGACTTCATTTGTGGTGTGTTGGCGCCATCTTTTGGTCCCATTGAAACAAATTTCAAACTTCATTTGTGGTGTGTTGGCTCTCTCTAGTGGTATGCGGGAGTGGTACAGCCTGTCGACCCTTATTTGGATACCGTAATGATGACAATATCAATGGCGCGCACAGCCTCGCTGCTTTCAGGAACCATTGGAGGTTTTAAGGTTGCGCGAACCATTGAATAGTTACAGTAAACACAATGGCTCCTATGCTTGGTGGAAACTCCATATCCCACAATTCATAGCACACCTCTGCCGAGTTAAACAATGGCGCCACCACTTCGTTTTATATGTCTTTTATTAGTGTTTCTAGGTCACAAAATCAACTTTTAAGATATTTTCAGGCGAGAATGTAGGTGTGTAAACTTCAAATATCTGCTTGTTTTATCATATTAGCGACAGTGCTCTGACGACCTCGGTCCTGCCTGACAGCTAGCCGGCTACCTAGCTAGCTGCCGCGACTTGGCTGCAAATGCACAGCGAGGGACTCTCTCTCCTTTCACCTCCCGGTCTCTCGCAAATGCTCGCACAGAATCGGAGTTACAGCTGGATGTGGAAAAAATAACTGAGTTGTTTGGTGGTGCTATAATGCGGAGCTACAACAGTGGGCAGCTATCCACGGTGTATGACAGAAAGGACATGCCGCGACCGCCGATCGACCGGTGTTTGCTAACGCGGAGGTCAATCGTGGATCAGGGAAAGCGAAGGCAGGAGCGTGAGGTGAACTGAATTTCAGGTAAGAAGTTATGACCTGCACTCTATTTGGATCAGATATAAACCGAGTTTAGGTGTAGTTTATTTAGCAGCAGTTCTCTTATGTGTTGCTGATAGCCGGCTAGCTAACTATAGCCTAGCATAGTTAGCTCGCGCCGCTAGCGACCCTTCGTGAAAAAGCACCCAGGCTTGGCTTATATTGAGGCGGGTGAAACTCGTGTCAGCACCGGTCGCTCGCCGACAGTATGTGTTTTAGCTGGACTTATTTTTCGTTTATATGGGCCGATGATGCTGGAAACCGAAGGCAGGAGCGTGAGGTGAACTGAATTTCAGGTAAGAAGTTATGAACTGCACTCTATTGGGTCAGATATAAACCGAGTTTAGGTGTAGTTTGTTTTCATTGTGCTGACTTTTTACAATCGTACTGCGTGCTAGCTAGCACGACGGGAGTTTGTATACAGCTGTGTCTTGGCGCTAAGTTACTGACGTTGGACTTTATTTTATTCATAAGGGTTCGTTCAGTAGAGTTGCCGTACACAAGCGGAATCGTGCCACATTCAGAGAAAATATTACGATTTATTCTGTCGTTACGAAGCCTCCCTGTCATTCTCTGCCTGTTGCAACTTCAATCATGAAACTGATCAATGATCGGCTTTTTCGCTCTTGTTTATCGCCTAAACAACAGCTGCACGTTTAAGCTTGATCAGCTGTTGTTAGAATTCATTTGCTTCTAATTTCTAGTATCAGCTGATGTCGATGTGGAAAAAATAACTGAGTTGTTTGGTGGTGGAGCTACAACAGAGGGCAGCTATCCACCGTGTGTGACAGAAAGGACATGCCGCGAACGAGACATAAAGGCGGTGAGGCTACCGCCCGATCGACCGGTGTTTGCTAACGCGGAGGTCAATCGTGGATCAGGGAAAGCGAAGGCAGGAGCGTGAGGTGAACTGAATTTCAGGTAAGAAGTTATGACCTGCACTCTATTAGGGTCAGATATAAACCGAGTTTAGGTGTAGTTTATTTTCGTTGTGCTGACTTTTTCAATCACTTACAATAACTTGTACTGCGTGCTAGCTAGCAGCACGAGGGAGTTTGTATACAGCTGTGTGCGCGCTAAGTTACCGATGTTACCGATGTTGAACTTTATGACAGCCTCCCCTGTCATTCTCTCGCCTGTTGAAACTTCAGTCATGAAACTGATCAATGATCGGCTTTTCTCTCTTGTTTGTTTATCGCGCTAAACAACAGCAGCATGTTTAAGCTTGATCAGCTGTTGTTAGAATTCATTTGCTTTTAATTTCTAGTATCAGCTGATGTTTGCTGCAGCCACAGCTGTAAAACGGCTGTTCCAAACCAGATGTCCTTACTGAATCATCAGAGCTGAACAGGTGATGGAGAAACAGGTTTACCCTTAGGTGACATGAATGAGTTGAAGGAAGTTATGAACTGTTTCTGAGAGACAAATATACACCAAGCTCCTTTTTTTTGTGTAGCTGACAGCTGGTAACTGTGCAGGGGCGGATCTAGCAAAGCTTTTGCCAGGGGGGCCAGGTAGGGCATTAACAGAGAAAGGTGGACACAAAGATATACTTTTCTTTCTTACTCTCATATAAAATATTTAGCTTTTATTAAATAGTTATCTGAATCTTACAACCAAAGTTTGTATAATAATACACAAGATTGGCTGTAGACCATTGTTCATCATTCAGAACACTGTGTAAAAATAACAAAAACAAAAGTGAATGCAAAAGTGCATAAATATTTATTTTACGTGTTTCATGTGTGTGGCGGGCGTGGTCTGCAGTGCCGCTGCAGGGAGGTGGACCCACCTGAGCGGCACCTGCAATCACGCCTCGGGCGTAGTCTGTGCTCTCTCGGCTGTTTTTGGGTGTGTGTCGGGCTGTGAGTTGAAAAGCTACAGCCGGCTGTTTGGGTACACCAACCATGTGTGAAAAGTGGTCCATAACGTAATGCTTCCAAGCGTGTTCATGCAAACATTGTCGGATCTGCCGTGGTACAATGGGACTTCTGCTCATGAACCTGTGTGCACAGCGTCTGCAAATCGGCGCTGTACGAAGTCACTTCATCTTTACCCAAAACTGTAAGCTGTCATCTGTGAGGCGCGAGCGGTGTTTGTTTTTACCATAGTTCATGGTGGAGAATGGCTGCTCTTCTGAGTTTTGCTCTCTGTAGCTGTATGAATGGCAAACTACACTGATTAACAGCGGCATAGGCACACATAAAATTTCTTCTGAAATTTTCCCTTTCTAGTTATTGTGTGGATGCTGGAGGCATCCACACTATTGAGTTCCTGTTTCTCTTTATTCTTTATACTTTATTATTATTATTGTGTGGATGCTTTATGCATCCACACTATTGAGTTCCTGTTTCTCTTTATTCTTTATACTTTATTGTGTGGATGCCCTAAAGGGCTTCCACACTATTGTTTTCCTGTTTCTCTTTCTTCTTTATTATTATTCCTCTAGTTGCTTCCGTACACTTTTTGGCACTTAACTACTTCCTCAGTTTTCAGCCGATTTTCTCAGTTCAAACTCTATACTGTTCTACTCTTTCTGCTCTTTCCGGCAATGACTTTTGGTGTTTATTACTGTTATACTTTTTAAAATATTACACTTTTTTCCTTTAATTTGTCCCATTGAAATGAATGGAAAACTTCCACAATTCTGCTAAAACTTGCTTGTCTTTGAAACTCAACTACTTTGTCATACTTTCACCTAGAAACTCCATTCAAATTTTAAAATGTTCTCAGATTATTGGGCTATTCCTGTCTGATTCAGCTTTTCAGATCTTCTACCGTTTTAATCTTTCTCTCTTTAAGTTTTCAGTTGCAAAATTGTGATTTTCAGAAAATACATGCGTTGCTATGGTTGCTATGCAATTAAGTCAGAGTGAGTGCTGGTCCGTTCTGAATTTTCTCTTCATGTCTAAACAACTTCTTCCTACTCGCTCAATTTCCACTCAACCCCCACAAATTATACATCAAAACGTAGGTATTTTTGCTGGCTTTAAGACAATGTCACTATCTTTATTGTGAGATTTACCGTTTTTTCGCAATTTGCCTCAGAGTGACACAAGGTCTCAATACTCCCCATTCAAAGTCTATGGGAGGTTTTGAAATTCAGAGCTGAAATTCTGAAACGGAGGCATTTTCAAATCGCCAAATCTCTTTAACAAAGCAAAGTTAGGACATGAGGCTTGTGCCAATATATCTTCAGACACTGCTGACACTCACAGTGGAAGCAGTTTTTACAATTATCTTACCGTTGAGCAATGAATTACGTTTGTTTGAGGGGTGGAAATCTGTCCTTCTCTCAGTCTTCAAACTCTGGAAATGAAGCCGTTCTTCTCTCGTCATATCTCCGCGACGGCGGTAGAAAGAGCAATGAAAATCGCAGTCAAAGTACACCAAAGTCCGCTGATTCACCCAGTACAAGAATTATGCTGCTAGCCCTCCTAGTTTTTGAGTTACACGACGTTTTGTAACTCCAAAAACGGCGCGTTTTCGCCTCTCACCGCGATCTATTTTCTGACTGCCCAAGTATCTGTCTTTCAGACCACCGCCCCCTTTCCAGGTGGCGCAATCAGTAATGACACGGCTCTGCAGCTCAAAGGTCGTGGGTTCAATCCCACCTTGGTCCACATGTTTTGTTTTGTTTTTTTCACTACAAATTTATACACTATCACAGACCTGTAATTTATATTGCTAATCTATAACAATTCTGCAAAGTTTTATGATTTTAGCAGCTTTTCTAATATGGACCTCAGATTCTTGTTAACGCTCCATGGCAGAAACAAGTACACAGCCTGATGAAGCAGACAGAGGCAGTATCTCTGATTGGTGAATTTGAGCAGAACCAGGTTGTTCTTTCATTTCATTTCTTTATTTATTTCACACATGGTTCAACAGTGTTTCTTTTCCTACATACAGAACCTTCTGCCTCTTTTCAGCAGAAATTCTGCTCATTCACCTCATCTCTTGTGTTGGAGTGCCCTCTTGTGGTGCCTTTTGGGTAGTGCCTTAGTGAACACTGCAAAGAAGTGGTATCAGACTGGTTTGTAGTGGAGGAATTTGTTGCCAGTTTCTTTCATCTTTAATCCGTATTCATGTTGTAATGTAGTAGTACCACAATATGGCAGAAACACTATGTTTTGGCACAAATACTTTGATTTAGTATACTTTAGCTTTTTCAGCTTCTTCACCCCTTTTCAGCAAAATTTTCATTTTTTTCACCCCTTTTCAGCACAAATTCCAGCTTTTTTGGCTGTATTCAGAAAAAAGACAACTCTTTTGAGCAGAAACTCTGCTGATTCATCTCTTTTCAGCGCAAGTTTCTGCTTCTTTGCCTCTCTTCTGCAGAAATTCTGCTGATTCATCTCTTTTCAGCGCAAGTTTTATGATTTTAGCAGCTTTTCTAATATGGACCTCAGATTCTTGTTAACGCTCCATGGCAGAAATACATACAAGTACCCACCTGATGAAGCAGACAGAGGCAGTACCTCTGATTGGTGAATTTGAGCAGAAACAGGTTGTTTTGCCTCTTTTCAGCAGAAAGTTTGCGTTTTCACCTCTTATCAGCACAAATGTCAGCCACTTCTGCTGTTTTTATCAGAATTTTCAGCTTTTTCACCTTTTTTTCAGTTATGTGAGAACCAGTTTTACTCAATGAGTAGCTGAAAATTTTCAGCCTGTTCTGTTCTTTCAGAAGAATTTCTCTCATCATATCTCTTGGTGGGACAACAACTGCTTTGGCTCAGTGAGATGAGCAGCTACTGTGATTGCTTCTTTCCGTCTTTTCAGCAGAAATTCTGCTGATTTACCTCTTTCAGCGCAATATTCTTCTTTCCATCTTTTCTGCAGAAATTCTGCTGATTCACCTCTTTTCTGCAAATTTTCAGCTTTTCACTTCTTCTCAGCACAAAACTCAGCAGCCTCTGCTCATTTAGCAAAATTGTCAGTTTCTCCATCTCTTGTGTTTGTCGGAACAAGTTTAGTTCAGTGAGATGAGTAGCTGCCTTGAGAACAGAAAGGGCCAGGTTCAAATCCTGGTCATGGGGTTTGAACACCTGTTTTCAGCACAAATCTTAACTTTTACCTGTTTTAAGCAGAAACCTGTTTTACGAGAGAAACCTTTCAACTCAATTTCAGCTTTTTCACCCCTTTCCAGCAAAATTTTCAGTTTCCCAGCTTTTTCAGCTATTTTCAGCAAAAAGCCTTTTCACTTCTTCTCCTTTAATTCTCAACAGCTTCTACTTCATTTCTTAAAATTGTCAGATTCTCCATCTCTTGTTTTTGGGAGAAAAGTTTAGTTCAGTGAGATGAGCAGCTGCACTTAGAGGCAAGAAAGACAGGTTAAATCAGTCATGGCAAACCTGTTTTCAGTTTCTCTTGTTCTTTTTTTGTTCTGCCTCTTTTCTGCAGAGCTCTGCTGATTCATCTCTTTCAGCGCAAAGTTTCTGCTCCTTTGCCTCTTTCTGCACAAATTCATAACTGATTCACTTCTTTTCTGCTAAGATTTTCCAGCCCTTTCACCTCTTATCAGCACCAATTCTCAGCAGCTTCTACTAATTTCCAGCAGAATTGTCAGTCTATCACACCTCTTCTCTGTGAGAATATGTTTAGGTCAGTGAGATGAGTAGCTGCTTTGAGCCTGGCAGTATATCTCTGTTATGTTATAAATATTTTCACTAAATCCTAGTCTTTCTATGCCAATTCAAAATGACTGTTACTAGATGCATCAGTGTTGCCAGTCATCTCTTGTGTTAGGTGCCTCTTATGGCGCTTAGCACAGGTAGTGCTAACAAGTAAAACAGACATACTGCGAAAGAGTGGTATCAGACTGGTTTGTAGTGGGAGGAATTTGTTGCCAGTTTCTTTCATCTTTAGTCGTATTCATGTTGTAGTAGTAGTACCACAATGTCATGAAACACTATTTTGGCACAAATACTTTGATTTAGTATACTTTAGCTTCTTCACCCCTTTTCAGCAGTTGCTGTTTTTCACCCCTTTTCAGCTGGAATTCAGCTTTTGGCTGTTTTCAGAAAAACAAAACTCTTTTCCTTAGAAACTCCTGCTGATTCATCTCTTTTCAGCGCAACTTATTGCTTCTTTACACCTCTTTTCTACAAATTCTGCAATTCACCTCTTTCTGCAAAATGTTCAGCACTTTCACCTCTTGTCAGCACAAATCCCTCAGCTGTTTTCAGAAAAAAAACTCTTTTTAGGCAGAAATTCACTGATTCATCTCTTTTAAGTAACATTGCTTCTTTACCTCTTTTCACAGAAATTCCTGTGAAGTTTACCTCTTTTCTGCAAAATCTTCAGCCTTTTCACCTCTTCTCCAGCACAATTCTCAACAGCTTTGCCTCATTTAGCAAAATTGTCAGTTGCTCCCATCTCTTGCTTTTGTGAATGAGTTTGGTTCAGTAAGGATGATAGCTGCTTGAGACCAAGAGGCCAGTTCAAATCCCGGTCATAGCAAAACCTAACAGTTTTCTCTTTTGTTCTGCCTCTTTCTGCAAGGAAATTCACTGCAATTTACCTCTTTTCTGCAAAATTTTCCAGCCTTTTCCTCTTCTCAACTACAATTCTCAGCTTCTGCTCATTTTGTAAAATTAACCGGTCCTCTCCTCCGCTTTTGGGAAAGTGAATTTGGCTCAGTAGATGAAACTGACTCCTTGAGACCAGCAGGGCCAGGTTCACAAATCACTGCTCAGGCATGTTTCTTTTCACCACCATGCAACTTTTTTGCAGCTTTTCATCTTTTCAGCTTTTCATGGAATGAAAAGCTTCAGCGTTAAGGCATCACAGCATTCGCAGGAAATGCAAATTTTTCTAGTTTTCTAGTTATTCTTCTAG